>NC_090755.1:83518456-83578456 GCF_036898095.1 Palaemon carinicauda
GTAATAGATATCTTTGTGTTCTGACGTAAGATTCATCTATTTCTTGTCTTTGAAGGTCTTTCATTACTGCTGAAGTTTTGACAGAATCAGAAACTTTCTCATAGTTTATAAATGCCATAGATAGTGGTTTGACATACTGAGTTGAATTTTCCATTAGGTGGTTAATTACATGGATGTGGTAATTTGATGAGTACTTGCTTTTAATGCCTGCTTGTCCTTTTGGTTGATTGAAATCTAGCTGCGTTTCTATTCGGCTTAACCCTATCGCCCCCAAAGAACGTACCGGTACGTTCTTGCAAAACACTGTTATTAACATGTGTTTGCATATTTTTGATAACTTTATGAGAAACATCAGACATTTTCCAAAAGAATGAGACCAACCTGACCTCTCTATGGCAAAAATTCAGGCTGTTAGAGCAATTTCAAAAAACTATATAGCAAAATGTGCTCGAAATTTAACCTTACCTTGGGGGTATATTATGATATTTGTAAATATTTTATATATTATTGAAAGTAAACTTATTGGTCGGTAATTTTTCAGGTCTTTTGTGGCTCCCTTTTTTTGTGAAATCGTATAATGATTAAATTTTTCCCAACCTGTAGGTATAGAGCATTCTTGCGGACATTTTGAGCAAAGTTCACTAAGTTTTACTACTATGAAATCTCGACCATCTATTATATGAATTGTTACGCTACCATCTCCTCTTGCTTTGCCTCTTTTTGTGCTCTTCTTTACTTCCCATACTGTTACGTTTGGTACCAACTCCGGTGTTTCATTTTTTTTCTATTGGCAAAGCTATTTTTTATATAAGTATTCTATAGCATTTATAGAGATCCTCTGCAATATTCATTATCCTATCTCTTATGTTGATGATATTTCGATTTTCATCCTTAAAAATAAATATCTGTTGGCATACTACTCCAAGTATTCTATCTCTTTTGTTGATAATATTTCCATTTACACCCTTAAAAATAAATATCTGTTGGCATACTACTCCAAGTATTCTATCTCTTTTGTTGATAATATTTCCATTTACACCCTTGAAAATAAATATCTGTTGGCATACTGCTCCAAGTATTCTATCTCTTTTGTTGATAATATTTCCATTTACACCCTTAAAAATAAATATCTGTTGGCATACTGCTCCAAGTATTCTATCTCTTTTGTTGATAATATATAATATTTCGATTTGCACCACTGAAAGCAAATATCTGTTGTTATCCTGTTACAAGTCTTGTTTTCATCAATTTGATGCTTTAGTGTTTCTTCAATTTTGTTCTGATTGTGCTTATGAATATATTGTGTTTTTAGTTTGTTTTATGATGTTGTTATTATTATTATTATTATTATTATTATTATTATTATTATTATTATTATTATTATTATTATTATTACTTGCTAAGCTACAACCCTAGTTGGAAAAGCAGGATGCTATAAGCCCAGGGGAAAATAGCTCAGTGAGGAAAGGAAACAAAGAGAAATAAGCAACAAGATTAATATAAATATCTCCTATATAACCATAAAAACTTTAACAAAACAAGAGGAAGAGAAATAAGATGGAATAGTGTGCCCGAGTGTACCCTCAAACAAGAGAACTCTAACCCAAGACAGTGGAAGACCATGGTACAGAGGCTATGGCACTACCCAAGATTAGAGAACAATTTTTTGATTTAGGAGTGTCCTTCTCCTAGAAGAGCTGCTTACCATTGCTAAAGAGTCTATTCTACCCTTGCAAAGAGGAAAGTGGCCAGGGAACAATTACAATGCAGTAGTTAACCCCTTGGGTGAAGAAGAATTGTTTAGTAATCTCAATGTTGTCAGGTGTATGAGGACAGAGGAGAATATGTAAAGAATCTATCTATATCTATATACCAAGGCACTTCCCCCAATTTTGGGGGGTAGCCGACACCAACAATGAAACAAAACAAAAAGGGGACCTCTACTCTCTATGTTCCTTCAGCCTAATCAGGGACTCAACCGAGTTCAGCTGGTACTGCTAGGGTGCCACAGCCCAACCTCCCACATTTCCACCACAGATGAAGCTTCATAATGCTGACTCCCCTACTGCTGCTACCTCCGCGGTCATCTAAGGCCCCGGAGGAAGCAGCAGGGCCTACTGGAACTGCGTCACAATCGCTCGCCATTCATTCCTATTTCTAGCACGCTCTCTTGCTTCTCTCACATCTATCCTCCTATCACCCAGAGCTTTCTTCACACCATCCATCCACCCAAACCTCGGCCTTCCTCTTGTACTTCTCCCCTCAACTCTTGCATTCATCACCTTCTTTAGCAGACAACCATTCTCCATTCTCTCAACATGGCCAAACCACCTCAACACATTCATATCCACTCTAGCCGCTAACTCATTTCTTACACCCGTTCTCTCCCTCACCACTTCGTTCCTAACCCTATCTACTCGAGATACACCAGCCATACTCCTCAGACACTTCATCTCAAACACATTCAATTTCTGTCTCTCCATCACTTTCATTCCCCACGACTCCGATCCATACATCACAGTTGGTACAATCACTTTCTCATATAGAACTCTCTTTACATTCATGCCCAACCCTCTATTTTTTACTACTCCCTTAACTGCCCCCAAAACATTGCAACCTTCATTCACTCTCTGACGTACATCTGCTTCCACTCCACCATTTGCTGCAACAATAGACCCCAAGTACTTAAACTGATCCACCTCCTCAAGTAACTCTCCATTCAACATGACATTCAACCTTGCACCACCTTCCCTTCTCGTACATCTCATAACCTTACTCTTACCCACATTAACTCTCAACTTCCTTCTCTCACACACCCTTCCAAATTCTGTCACTAGTCGGTCAAGCTTCTCTTCTGTGTCTGCTACCAGTACAGTATCATCCGCAAACAACAACTGATTTACCTCCCATTCATGGTCATTCTCGCCTACCAGTTTTAATCCTCGTCCAAGCACTCGAGCATTCACCTCTCTCACCACTCCATCAACATACAAGTTAAACAACCACGGCGACATCACACATCCCTGTCTCAGCCCCACTCTCACCGGAAACCAATCACTCACTTCATTTCCTATTCTAACACATGCTTTACTACCTTTGTATAAACTTTTCACTGCTTGCAACAACCTTCCACCAACTCCATATAACCTCATCACATCCCACATTGCTTCCCTATCAACTCTATCATATGCTTTCTCCAGATCCATAAACGCAACATACACCTCCTTACCTTTTGCTAAATATTTCTCGCATATCTGCCTAACTGTAAAAATCTGATTCATACAACCCCTACCTCTTCTAAAACCACCCTGTACTTCCAAGATTGCATTCTCTGTTTTATCCTTAATCCTATTAATCAGTACTCTACCATACACTTTTCCAACTACACTCAACAAACTAATACCTCTTGAATTACAACACTCATGCACATCTCCCTTACCCTTATATAGTGGTACAATACATGCACAAACCCAATCTACTGGTACCATTGACAACACAAAACACATATTAAACAATCTCACCAACCATTCAAGTACAGTCACACCCCCTTCCTTCAACATCTCAGCTTTCACACCGTCCATACCAGATGCTTTTCCTACTCTCGTTTCATCTAGTGCTCTCCTCACTTCCTCTATTGTTATCTCTCTCTCATTCTCATCTCCCATCACTGGCACCTCAACACCTGGAACAGCAGTTATATTTGCCTCCCTTTTATCCTCAACATTCAGCAAACTTTCAAAATATTCCGCCCACCTTTTCCTTGCCTCCTCTCCTTTTAACAACCTTCCATTTCCATCTTTCACTGTCTCTTCAATTTTTGCGCCAGCCTTCCTTACTCTCTTCACTTCTTTCCAAAACTTCTTCTTATTCTCTTCATATGACTGACCCAATCCCTGACCCCACCTCAGGTCAGCTGCCCTCTTTGCCTCACGTACCTTGCGCGTTACTTCCACCTTTTTCTCTCTATATTTTTCATACTTCTCTATACTATTACTCTGCAGCCATTCTTCAAAAGCCCTCTCTTTCTCTTCCACTTTCATCTTCACTGCTTCATTCCACCATTCACTGCCCTTCCTCATGCTGCCTCCAACAACCTTCTTGCCACATACATCACTTGCAATCCCAACAAAATTTTCTTTTACTAACTTCCATTCCTCCTCTAAATTACCAGTTTCTCTTACTCTCACCTCATCATATGCCATTTTCAACCTTTCCTGATATTTACTTTTTACCCCCGGTTTTATTAGGCCAGACTATTAAGTGTGTGTGTGTGTTTAGGCAAAGGGAAAGTGAACCCTAACCAGAGAGAAAGATCAAATGTACTACTGTCTGGCCAGTCAAAAGACCCCATAACTCTCTCATGGTAGTTTCTTGTGTAGGAAGTTTTCCAACTATTTCTTGTGTTAATTCCAATACAAATATTGTTAAATCACTGTTTATTTCTTCTCTACTTTCTTCTATGTCATCATGTTTTATTCCAGCTGTTACCAAGTTGTGGAATGATCTTCCTAATCGGGTAGTTGAATCAGTAGAACTTCAAAAGTTCAAAGTTGGAGCAAATGTTTTTATGTTGACCGGGCTGACATGATTCTTTTTATAGTTTATATTTGACATATCTATTTTGACGTTGTTACTGTTTTTAGAATAATTACTGTTAATTTGTTCTCATCATTTATTTATTTCCTTATTTCCTTTCCTCACTGGGCTATTTTTCCCTATTGGAGCCCTTGGGCTTATACCATCTTGCTTTTTCAACTAGGGTTGTAGTTTGGCTAGTAATAATAATAATAATAATAATAATAATAATGCAGTTAGTAGTACCCGTTTTATGTTGCTACACTAAATTCGTCAGATGTTTCAATTCATGAGTATTTACATTCTTTCTTAAAATTAGTTTTGACTTTCTGTCCTTAATTATATGGACATTTTGCTTCTCACCAATCTATGGTCGCTTGATTTTAACTTGTTTAATTGTTATATCCTTAACTAAATTACAATTATCACTGAGAATGAAATCTATTTCGTTTTTCGTGTCTTCATTTGGCCTTCTCCATGTTCATTTTCTATGTCCCTTTTTTTATAAAGAAAGGTGTTCATGATTTTCAGATTTTCTTTCAGTAGATTCTGCAATCATGTGTCTTTTGTCATTTTTTGTGCCTATTCCAAATCACACACACATTTATATATATATATATATATATATATATATATATATATATATATATATATATATATATATATATATATATATATATATATATAGATATATATAAATATATATATATATATATATATATATATATATATATATTTATATATATATATATATATATATATATATATATATATATATATATATATTGCAGATTATGTGTTTTATACAGTGAGATCAATTACCTTTTTAAGAGTACTATGACTGTCGTAAATTGTTGTGCTAGATCATTGAAGTCATTTGGTAATAGTATATTTTCATTAGTGTCGATATCCACATTCTAGTAGTTCCAGCATATTGACAGAGCAACATGGTATTTCTTGCTCAGAAGGATTGGCAGTACCACTAGAACACTCCCAAGAACAATATGGTACTTACCTGAAGAGTATCTCGTGCAAAATGTATTCACGAACCTTTTTTTTGTAATAAAGTGAAAAAAACCTATGTACCGATGTGTCATTATTCGTCGACATGGGCCATAATTGGCGTCAGGTGAAAGAATACCTCTGTTTGTGTATGGTGTGAGCAAAGTTGTACTTTAAGCCGGTACAATAAAAGTTCAAGGTATACGAGGTTTAACATAGTAGACACGAAGGAGCAGTCGGTTATAGTGATGTCGATGAAGAATATAGATAACAATGAACGTAGGACTTTGAAAATAGGTTAGATAATGTAGCAGAGTTAATAAACATATTATTAGTTGGACAGGAAGAGGAGCAGCGTGTAGCCACAGCATGTCCGACGTATATAAACCAAGTTTAAACGCACACGAGTGAAAGCACACATGCATAGCCGAGTGAAGATAGTCAAGACGTCGTAGTCCGAAAATTACCAGAACTCTAGGCAAGTGTTAGGGATTTTGATGATCACCGGCCTAATGAAGGGTTTTTGAGACTTTGAAGTAGCCACATATGGGTGGTCAGAAAGAGACAGAGGAAGGGATAGTAGCCACATATGGGTGGTCAGAAAGAGACAGAGGAAGGGGTAGTAGCCACATATGGGTGGTCAGAAAGAGACAGAGGAAGGGGTAGTAGCCACATATGGGTGGTCAGAAAGAGACAGAGGAAGGGGTAGTAGCCACATATGGGTGGTCAGAAAGAGACAGAGGAAGGGGTAGTAGCCACATATGGGGGGTCAGAAAGAAACAGAGGAAGGGGTAGTAGCCACATATGGGTGGTCAGAAAGAGACAGAGGAAGGGGTAGTAGCCACATATGGGTGGTCAGAAAGAGACAGAGGAAGGGGTAGTAGCCACATATGGGTGGTCAGAAAGAGACAGATGAAGGGGTAGACGGGCATGTAGGTAGTGGCACCTCCCTCGGGTGATCGGTTGGGGTAAAGTCTGAATGATTTGCAAGTTTTGACAATGCAATGGGAGGAAAACCAGGAACGGGGTTGAAAGTAGCGTGAAAGCAAGTGATAAGTGGCAGAAAATATTGAACGGTTGGAAAGATGCCATGAAAGGTATATTGGAAATGAGTCAATTCGTACCCAGCAAATACAAGATTGAGGTGACTGGGTCAGTGTCTGGGGCATTTAGTAGACTGCTGTTGAATTTTGATATATGAAGTGGCTAGATTTATGTAATGTTTTATACTGCTGCTATAACATTTTTGCCTGTTTCTCCTCTGGAATCATTTTAAGTCCTGGTAGGGGAGATTACTTAACGTTCTCTCTCTCTCTCTCTCTCTCTCTCTCTCTCTCTCTCTCTCTCTCTCTCTCTCTCTCTCTCTCTCTCTCTCTCTCTTTGTGATTTATGTAAGTGGCTAAATATGCTTATGCTTGAAATTAACAAATATAATTGCATGGAAGATAATAACATAAATAGTATGTAAATGAGGATTTTTCAAAGAAGTGTATACCATAGGCTTACTAAGATTTAAACACATTTTTAGCTTTACTTTTGCAACGGGTTTCTTGATGCAGTCTTGTACCTTTGTCGTCGATATGTTTCTTACAAAAAACAAGTCATTTCAGATAAAAAGATATTTGTAGTTTTGTGAAAAAATATCTACAGATGTAGTATTTCAGTAACTTTATATTGGGGATAGAAGGAAAGAAGAATTGTATTTTTAATATTGCATATTATCAAGTAAGTAACATTAAATCAGAAGTTTTGCACCATGCTTGTCAAGTGTAATAAAGAAATTAAGCATACAAGAAGATTTTAATTAGTTTAGTCAAAGAATCGTTGAACTCTGAAATAGGTCAAAACAGTTGCATACTCGACTTTTATATTATACTCGATATCAGTTCCACATTTCAAGCAGTTTTCCTTTTCATGCTAGTATTCCAGCTTTCCTAACCTGAAGGTGTAGAGCTTGAACTGCTTGATGATGCTGTAGAAGTTGACCCTTCAGAAGAGGTAGATCCTCCTGTAGAAGTTGAACCAGAAGAACTAGTTGATCCTCCTGAAGAAGTTGAACCAGAAGAACTTGTTGATCCTCCTGAAGAAGTTGACCCACCGGAACTAGTAGATCCTCCTGAAGAAGTTGATCCACCAGAACTAGTAGATCCTCCTGAAGAAGTTGACCCACCAGAACTAGTAGATCCTTCTGATGAAGTTGAACCACCAGAGCTAGTAGATCCTCCAGAAGATGTTGATCCACCAGAACTAGTAGATCCTCCTGAAGAAGTTGACCCACCAGAACTAGTAGATCCTCCTGATGAAGTTGAACCACCAGAACTAGTAGATCCTCCTGATGAAGTTGAACCACCAGAACTAGTAGATCCTCCTGATGAAGTTGAACCACCAGAGCTAGTAGATCCTCCTGATGAAGTTGAACCACCAGAACTAGTAGATCCTCCTGAAGAAGTTGACCCACCAGAACTAGTAGATCCTCCTGATGAAGTTGAACCACCAGAGCTAGTAGATCCTCCAGAAGAAGTCGAATCACCAGAACTAGAAGATCCCCCTGATGAAGTTGAACCACCAGAGCTAGTAGATCCTCCAGAAGAAGTCGAATCACCAGAACTAGAAGATCCCCCTGAAGATGTTGGCCCACCAGAACTAGTAGATCCCCCTGAAGATGTTGGCCCACCAGAACTAGTAGATCCCCCTGAAGATGTTGGCCCACCAGAACTAGTAGATCCTCCTGAAGATGTTGGACCTCCAGAACTAGTAGATCCTCCAGAAGAAGTTGAATCACCAGAACTAGAAGATCCCCCTGAAGATGTTGGCCCACCAGAACTAGTAGATCCTCCTGAAGATGTTGGACCTCCAGAACTAGTAGATCCTCCTGAAGATGTTGGACCTCCAGAACCAGCAGATCCTTCTGTAGATGTTGAGCCACCAGACCCAGTAGATCCTCCTGAAGATGTTGGCCCACCAGAACCAGAAGATCCTTCTGTAGATGTTGGCCCACCAGAACCAGTAGATCCTTCTGAAGATGTTGGTCCACCAGAACCAGTAGATCCTTCTGAAGATGTTGGCCCACCAGAACCAGTAGATCCTCCTGAAGATGTTGGCCCACCAGAACCAGAAGATCCTTCTGTAGATGTTGGCCCACCAGAACCAGTAGATCCTTCTGAAGATGTTGGTCCACCAGCTCCAGAAGATCCTTCTGTAGATGTTGGCCCACCAGAACCAGTAGATCCTTCTGAAGATGTTGGCCCGCCAGGACCAGTAGATCCTCCTGAAGATGTTGGTCCACCAGAACCAGAAGATCCTTCTGTAGATGTTGGCCCACCAGAACCAGAAGATCCTTCTGTAGATGTTGGCCCGCCAGAACCAGTAGATCCATCTGAAGGCGTTGGCCCCTCAGAAATAGTAGGTCCTCCTGAAGAAGTAAATTTATCAAATAAAAATATTCATGTAATTTGAACTGGTTATATAGAACACAGTTTGTGTTTGTTACTCTCAGGATGAAAGTGAATTAATGTTAATTCTAAAGAATATTTATAAAGGTCTTTTTTTTTCATGGATCATAATTGAAAGAAAACTTACATTGAAAATGTTCCTTCATAATAGGTTCAAGTGATGGGCTATCTTAGTGATTTTTAGGGTATTTTATTCACTCCTAGTTGCACGTTTATATATCTTGACATTGTTTATAATATTGAAGGTTTTAGAAGGATTATTAATATTATTATTATTATTACTACTACTAGCCAAGCTACAACCCTAGTTGGAAAAGCAAGATGCTATAAGCCCAAGGACTCCAACAGGGAAAAATAGCCCAGTGAGGAAAGGAAATAAGGAACTAAATAAACGATGAGAAAAAATTAACAGTAGATTATTTTTAAAACAGTAACGACATTGAAACATATGTCATATATAAACTATAAAAAGACTTATGTCAGCCTGTTCATCATAAAAACATTTGCTGCAATTTTGAAATTTTGAAGTTCTACTGATTCAACTACCCGATTAGGAAGATCATTACACAAATTGGTCACAGCTGGAATAAAACTTTTAGAATACTGTGTAATTTTAAGCCTCTTGATGGAGAAGGCCTGACTAGTATTACGAACAGGATGGAACTGTCCAGGGAGATCTGAATGTAAAGGATGGTCAGCATTATAAAAAATTTTGTCAACATGCATAATGAACTAATTGAACGACGGTGCCAAAGATTAATATCTATATCAGGAATAAGAAATTTAATAGACCGCAAGTATCTGCCCATCAAATTAAGATGAGAATCAGCAGCTGAAGACCAAACGGGAGAACATTACTCGAAACAAGGTAAAATGAAAGGATTAAAACACTTCTTCAGAACAGATTAATCACAGAAAATCTTAAAAGACTTTCTTAATAAGCCAATTTTTTGTGCAATTGAAGAAGACCCTAACCTAATGTGTTTCTCAAAAGTAAATTTGCTGTCGAGAATCACACCTAAAATTTTAAGTCATACAAAGTTAAAGAAACATTATTAATGCTGAGATCCGGATGTTGAGAAACCACTGTCCTTGACCTACTTGCAATCATACTTTGAGTTTTGTTAGGATTCAACTTCATACCCCATAATTTGCACCATGCACTAATTTTAGCCAGATCTTTATCAAATGATTCAACCCCAGATCTACATTCAGGAGATGGAATTGATGCGAAGTGAGTAGCATCATCTGCATATGCAACAAGCTTGTTTTCTAGTCCAAAATACGTCATGTTTATATAGTAGAATTACTGATAATTCAAGGAGTTTAGATTTAATACAATTTATATGGTCATGTTGACTACTCTTAAATAAATAATGTATATTTTTAAATTATCAGCTTTTCTAAAGAAAGCAATTGCTTAAATTTTCCAAAATAGAAGGAATATCTGAATATTGAATTTAGCAATAGTTTTGCTTGTGCCTCCTTGATTATAATATAGTTGAACTCTGTGAATAAGATAAAAGATATATAAATATGAAGAAGCACTTTGCTTTTATTTTGTTTCACAAAATTTATTTAATAAATTTAGTATCGATTCGGAAAAAAGAGTAATGTAATTGGATTTGAAAAGAGTGCCTTTGAATATAGCGTCCTAGTTTTCACTTACTTCCGAGCAAATTATAAGATAAAAAACAACTTCGATTGTCACATAAGTGTTGAATTAAAACTTTTACTTGATGAAGTAATGGTTATTTTCATAATATTTTATCGTCTTTTTTTCACGTTCATGTAGCTAGATAATGATTGTTAGAGTTCTCTTGCTTGAAGGTACACTCAGCCACACTATTCTATCCTATTTTTCTTCCTCTTGTTTTGTTAGTTTTCATAGTTTATATATGAGTTATTTTTTCATGTTACTGTTCTTAAACTATTTTGTTTTTCCTTATTTCCTTTCCTCACTGAGCTAGTTTCCCTGTTGGAGCCCCTGGGTTCATAGTTCATATATTTACCCGATGATGGACCAGACGCAGGAGAGTCGCTTGAGAGAGTGGGACCTGATAGAAGATTTACTGAGGTTAACACCTTAATCAGACTCTATTTTATTCTTAGAAGTATACTTCATAGAATAAAGATATGAAAATTATAATTCTAGAATATTAGCTTTAATTCTTATGTATCTTATCTTCTGAAAATTCAATTTCATATAAATGTATTGCACCATAAAGGTTTAGATTTTCTTTTATTATAATCACTGATTTTATATAAC
Source organism: Palaemon carinicauda (assembly GCF_036898095.1). Taxonomy (NCBI): domain Eukaryota; kingdom Metazoa; phylum Arthropoda; class Malacostraca; order Decapoda; family Palaemonidae; genus Palaemon; species Palaemon carinicauda. The sequence continues at coordinate 83,529,755 of NC_090755.1, forward strand.
AGCATCGGTTTGGGAAATGTCATTCTGAGGGTACAATTGCATTTGGTTAATCTAAAGATCATTCAGGAAAATTAAGATGGATTAGAAAAAATTAACTAGATAATTTACCTTGAGTTGTAGCGACTGGACCTGTTGCTTGTGTTATATCTATAGAGATGGGAGGAGAAAGATTAGTAAGTTGCTATCTATATTAATTTTATATTTTATATTTTTATATTAATTTTGGACTTCGCTTCTTTTTTACTGTGATATTATATCTGTAAGAATGCCACTTTCATGCATTCAAGTATTAAGCCACAGATAGACAATAGAATATTTTTTTTTTTTTTTTTCGTTTTGTAATTTGTGTAGAGAATCTTACTGTTGGTTTACGGATAAACTTCCCAATACCTGGGAATCACGAAGGAGAATGATGGAAAGGTGAAGGGTATGGGACCTATTTTCAAGAGGTAATGTTTTGAGAATAGAAATAGAAACCAGTTAGTTCATCTTTAAATTCCTTAGGGAATTTCTTCATAATTAATTCCACCCGTCCCAGCATTCGAACCAATGCCTTTGAATCTATCTATCTATCTATTTGTATAGATTCCATATATTACATATGATTATTCTAGTAGACTGCTCGTAGCAAATATTATAGAATTTAATATGACTGCAAATGCTGAAATGGACTTCTGTATCCTCTTTTATGGCAAAATAGTTTGGGGTCACCTACCTTCCACTGATTTTTACTCATAACCTTTAGTGGTAAATATATCCATAAAGTGTGAGGTGAACTAAATGAGCATATTGTGACCACTAAGAACGCGTGGGTATTGGATTAAAGTGACCCGTATATTAATTTATCTAGTATCCTAAATGTGTATGTATATATATATATATATATATATATATATATATATATATATATATATATATATATATATATATATATATGTATCAATCCATCCACCCATCTATGTGTGTATATATATATATATATATATATATATATATATATATATATATATATATATATATATATATATATATATATATATATATACTGTATATATCCATGTATTTCGTACACAAATACACATATAACCTATTACACTCCTGAGATATATTATTCAGAAAAGGTGTTGAGTGGAACTTCCCCCATGAAATGCCCTAAAAAATGACTGAATTAATGCCTCCTGTCTATTGGCTCAAATTCTATGTCATTTTAGTATGCTTTGGGCATATCTCAGTAGAGCAAGACTATATACTTCTGGAATTAAACAATATTAGTTACCTTTGGTATAGTCTCAAAAGGGGAATATAACTGAGCGTTAACATTTAACTCATATGAACCTTGGTCTCTTGTTTCTGGTTTTATTATCTAGAGCTGACTTTCTTATGAAAAGTTGTCGATATTTTTTATTTTCATTTTCGTTTTGTAATATGTGTAGAGAATCTTACTGTTGGTTTACGGATAAACTTCCCAATACCTGGGAATCACGAAGGAGAATGATGGAAAGGTGAAGGGTATGGGACCTATTTTCAAGAGGTAATGTTTTGAGAATAAAAAGAGAAACCAGTAAGTTCATCTTTAAATTCCTTAGGGAATTTTAATTCATTATTTCCTTGGTCATTAGCTTTTCTGGTGTTCCAGAATAAGACAGATTGTTAAAAGGCTCTAAGGCCACTCATGAATGGCAGAGGCAAGTGACATTGCCATAGCAAGCAGGGCAGTGCCCTAGAGACTGACCATATATGATAAACTCCCAAGCCCCCGGTCCATCCAAGCTAGGTCTAAGGAGGTCCAGGCAATGGCTGCTGCTTATGACTCGGCAACCCCCCCCCCCCAACCTTAGCTCACAAGACCTCGAGCCTCAATTTGGGGATCACCAAATAGAAAGGGAAGGGGGATAACATTAAGAGACAAAAAAATAAATAAATAAAATAAAAAAAATATTAAGACAAAAAACAAATAAATTATGATTTACTCACCAGTTTCATTGAGAACGACTAGCGCTGTTGTGCCGCCAAAGGATACAGCTGCCGTATTTAGCTCTTCTATATCATCCTTGAGTTTTTTTAGTTTGGTGGTGACATTACCTTTAGCTTCTTTTGATTTTTTGAACGCATTACCTAGGAGACTATTGGCACTGGCTGTTAAAAGGGTTTTGTTTTGTCTAACATACACCGTAACGGTGGTCAGATTATTTCTTAAATCTTTTATCCTGATGATTATTGTAGCATCTGGATCGACCATGTTTATCACTTCTTCAAGGAGTGTTATAACTGCTTGCAATACTTGCTCTATCAAGGCAGACTGTTCCTGTAATGTCTGTCTTCTGTGCCTCCTCCTTGTGGCAGCAGCCTGCAATTCATTCAGGTCGTTTTGCAACTCAGTTACCTCGCTGGAGATGTTATTAAATGTATCAAATTCTGCTACCTTCTCTGCCATTTGCCTGTACACTGCTACTAATGGATCCGTGCTGGACGAACCTGTTGAAAGAAATTTGGGAGGATTGTTATTAGGCAGGACAATGCCCTAGAGACTGACCATGTACACATGATCAGCGCCCAATCCCATTCTGGCGATCACCAGTCAGGGTCGTTACATAATAGTCCACCACAATTATTATTATTATTATTTTATTTCCAAGCTACAACCCTAGTTGGAAAAGCAAGATACTATAAGCCCAGGGGCTCCAACAGGGAAATATAGCCCAGTGAGGAAAGGAAATAAGGAAATAAATAAATGAAGAGAACAAATTAACAATAAATCATTCTAAAATAAGTAACGTCAAAACAGACATGTCATATATAAACTATATATTCGTTGTCATTCATATATACTGCATTTGTAATGAGAAATAAGAGTGGAGGAAAAGGAAGTCTAACATGTACAGTTCTTAGATCAAGTGCAGTATTAATATAAAGCTTTCAGCATGTATTGTGGGAATACATGCCAACTGAAATGAAGGACCTAAAGGGAGCAATTGAATTTAAGAAGAAACTAAAGACATTACTTTTCACAAGATCATATGATTTGGAAGATGCTACAATCAAAGAATTGTATAAGTTATAATGAAAATGTTTCGTTAGATGATTAATATGGACCCGCCCGAGAAGGAGTTCACTCGACTTCAGTGGAGGGTTGGATTTAAACCCAAACCAAGTAAACAAGTAAGTAAATCAGTTCCACTGTCACCTGTCTAAGATGCGCCATTAGTATATATATGGTGTCAGTCGCGTAGCTATCTGAAGAGTAGTTTCAATGTTATCGTCAAGGTACTCGCTTAGGTCAAATAGTCATTTGTTGTGTAAATACAAGACAGTCCTTGTGTTGCTAATTAATATTAGTGTTTTTGTTGTCAGTCCCCATAAAGACAATAGCTATGGTGTTCTCTATTGCATAAGTCTCGATTTATCTTTCTTAACCCTGGTACTGATCTTAAAATCTTTTTTAAAAAATTTATTCATTACTTATAGATTATTTGTTATTTTATTTCCTTTTCTCCCAGGGTTACTTTTACTGGGCTTGTAGCATTCTGCTTACCCAACCAAGGTTGTAGCTTGGCTAGTATAGATGATCGCCATTAAAGTAATAACTTTAATATCGTGACGATATCTAAACATCCATCATTAACACGCTTATGTCGTTAGCTACAACGCCCATTAGGTCAATGATAACACTGAGTTCGTCACACAAGTAGAGTAAGTAGCAAAAGAAAATATTGTTTTTAATTTTTTTTTTAAGATAGCCATCTTTATAATGTTGAGAGCAAATAACCAAAAATTATATTTTAGTCAAGAAACAGTTGTTAAGTTTTGATTTATCTTATAAAGGAAGGGCATTGTTATGTCTCATTAACATGAAATATTATTAAGTTCAATTGTGTTCCAAAGTCATTGATACCGAATCAATGTCACTTTAGTCATGCCACTTTAGCCATGCATAACAAGAAGAATTTTAGAATAACAGCTTTCTTTATACAATTTGGTAAAAAAAAGATATATTGTTAGACTTCCATTCTAACATATGATAAGAAAATGTAATTATGATGATGGCCTAAGTTGAAAAAATACGAAAATTATGGAAAGAAAAAGAAATATTATGGACATATCGTGAATTTCTTATGATTTTACGTTCAAATAATTTATAATCTGGTCATACGTATAATAATTTATGCACGTCGATAAAACAAGTTCCATACTAAGTATTTATTCATGTATAACTAATGCCTAACTCTCAAGGTTTATGATGCTTTAGTAATTGTCACCTAAGAAAAGAGAAATCAATGGGAAGTAACCTGTAGAGAATACCAAGATCAAAGAAATGTATTAAAAGAATCCCGACTCATATTAATCAGAGCATCAGCTGTAAATAGGAGATTAGGGAGAAGGAAGTTATATCATATTAAACAATTGATACATTCACACAGTATTGGAATCTAGGTTATTCAGAATATGATTTCAAGATGGGTGTTGATACTCCTGTGGATAAAACTACTGATGAAGGTTGGTAATCCGCTTGGTCCTCTATTGGTGAATAGACTGTGCCAGGAGGATTAAAAAAAAAAAAAATCCTCAGTTGATACATTTGGATATTGCGAGGAAAAGAATTCCCAAGAAGATATTGAGACCAAATGTATGATTTTGTTTCATTCCGTGGATTTTATTTATGTTATTATATTTACGTTTTTGTTAGATTGGTATTGAAAGAATTTGCCTAATGTGAAGTTGTGCTACCACAATAAATGGCAAGTGATGCAATATAGATTAGTACTTTCTATGGATATAGAAAAAAAAATACAGGAATTACTGCACGAGGGAAGGATGAAAGTGAAATTCTAAAGTAAAGATGCCAAAAAATTTGAGTGCAAAAATTCGTACTTGTAAATAAAAGAAAGAACATTTAATCATTTGCGTGTATCAGAGTTGATGCCAATGGAAGAATTTACATGCTTCACTTTCTATTTCATGCGTGCTTAAAAAATTGTAGGATATCGCTTTAATATTTTTTATTTCATACTTTTTCAAATCATTGATTTCATGAAATGAACAAATGGAAGGAAACTTCTTTCAATGAGGCAGTGCCGCTACATATGAGAATTATACAAATCTCTCTTAGTTTGTTATGGCTCTTGAGGTTCTACGATATTACTTTTTTTCGGATCCAAACGACAAGACTTCTCAATACATTCAACTATAGTTGAAGACATTTTATGAAAAGATTATATAAAAAATCGTCATTCATTTGGTAAATTTTTAAGTGCATCTGTAGAATTCAACTAGCATGAATATGTCACGAACCTTTGAAATTTGTATCATTATTCAGGACAGTTTTTATGGCGTTATTTTCTTAACTATCATGGTTAAGGTTTTAGCCTCTATGATTTATGAAATTCTTTATTTACCTGCCAAAATAGGGTAAGAAAAGAATTAGATTTCCAATTGAAGGCAGGGTGCATACTTCAAAGCTAATATAAAAGTTATCCTAAGGTTAAGTTAAGATGTTTTGAGCTCAAAAAGAGATTCTTGATCATACATACTTTGGGTGGTGGTTGGTCCTCCGGTTGACGTGGGTGCTGCGGTTGATGTGGGTCCTCCAGTTGACGTGGGCCCTGCGGTTGATGTGGGTCCTCCAGTTGATGTGGGCCCTGCGGTTGATGTGGGTCCTCCACTTGACGTGGGCCCTGCGGTTGATGTGGGTCCTCCACTTGACGTGGGCCCTGCGGTTGATGTGGGTCCTCCACTTGACGTGGGCCCTGCGGTTGATGTGGGTCCTCCACTTGACGTGGGCCCTGCGGTTGATGTGGGTCCTCCACTTGACGTGGGCCCTGCGGTTGATGTGGGTCCTCCACTTGACGTGGGCCCTGCGGTTGATGTGGGTCCTCCACTTGACGTGGGCCCTCCACTTGACGTGGGCCCTGCGGTTGATGTGGGTCCTCCACTTGACGTTGGCCCTTCGCTTGATGTGGGTCCTCCGCTTGATGTTGGCCCTTCGCTTGATGTGGGTCCTCCGCTTGACGTAGGACCTTCGCTTGATGTGGGTCCTCCGCTAGACGTAGGCCCTTCGCTTGATGTGGGTCCTCCGCTAGATGTAGGCCCTTCACTTGATGTGGGTCCTCCGCTAGAAGTAGGCCCTTCGCTTGATGTGGGTCCTCCGCTAGACGTAGGCCCTTCACTTGATGTAGGTCCTCCGCTGGACGTAGGCCCTTCGCTTGATGTGGGTCCTCCGCTAGACGTAGGCCCTTCGCTTGATGTGGGTCCTCCGCTTGACGTAGGCCCTTCGCTTGATGTGGGTCCTCCGCTTGACGTAGGTCCTTCACTTGATGTGGGTCCTCCGCTTGACGTAGGCCCTTCGCTTGATGTGGGTCCTCCAGTTGGACCTTTATTGCCACATAGGATAGGAAAGTGCATGGAAGAAAAATATAATCAGTGTACATTATATGAATGCATCTCATAATTTTTCAGTAACTTTCCATACCTACAGTACGAAGATTTTAGTTGATACTCTACACAGGACTCATGTGCAATGGTTAATATCTAAATCAACTCTTTGAATGCAAATAGCTATTTTCTAATCTCCTTATGTTTGTACAATCATCGTAACGTAATTCTGACTGAGATTATGAAATTTTAATTCTGAAAGAATTTTGCTGTAACAGTCTCTCATAAATTTCTTCAACTTACTTTACTCCTATTTTTGCTAATGTATCTTATGTTAATTGAAATTCTTGGAGACGTTTATAGTGACTCTTAGAATTATAATAGCAATTAATAATTTTGTTGATAGTGGTGGGTATATTATTACCGAACCATTGTACGATAGATTCACTGCCTTGCAATGTGAGCTTTGATTTTTATGTAGGATTTCATTCCGTTTTTAGGTAGAGAGTGAGACAGGCTGCGATGTTTGTGTGCTTTTACTTTAGTCAGAAAATAACACTGCATTCTTATTTACAATGAATTGCAGAAAAAAAACAGCCAAGCTGTGGATTTGGAAGTCGTGAGAAATCGATGCATGAAAAAGTGATACATCACTAGAAACTATAAGAAAACTTGTGGTTATAAGACAAATAATGTGCATAAAAGGTGGGGGCTGGACTTATTAGCTGGGAAATATTTTAGAATTTCATTCGCATGCAAGAGAAAGTTTATTTCGGTCTTTTATAGGTTACTGATGCTATAATAATTCGAGTTGGTGTTTCAATTCGATTTTGTATTTGGTTAAATACATCAAAGGATAGTCAGTTTCTCCTGATGCGCAGTGCCTATCTGACGAAGGAAAGTGACCCCTTCCGGTCCATACTAATTCCATTAAGACCAACTGCCAGGCATCAAGAGTAAAAGTCGAAGAGACAGTTTGTCTATCGCCTTAAACCCAATCCGTCATCCCGCTGGCAGTGACGTCATCAAGATTTAGGGGGGCCATTTCCTCCACACCCAAAGCTCCAATTACTGCACTAGGTTGCTCATCCACCTATACGAGTATAAGCGTTGGCAAACATTTAATCCTAAGATATACCGCCGAGCCCTTTGCGTCACTAGGCGTAGGAGTAGGAGATGATGAATTTCAGAAAAGGAAATTCATATTTTGTCCGTATTTATAACTTTTTAGTGGATTTCAGAATACGATTTAGACGTTTCATACCTAAATCTGTTGAGCAGTACCTAATTTAGGGATAGAATTCTGCCGAAAATTTCATCGGAAATTGATTAATACTAATTGCAGATTCTATAATAATCTAACAGCTTCTTTATTCGAGGATTTTGGGTCAACGCTTTGATTTATATTTTATATTTATGATAATTGTTAATCTGATGTTTACTTCTAGCCTCTAGGACTTCTCGTTTTTATCTTTGTCCGCTCACTTGCCATGAATAGCTTTTGTTCATATTATCCAGAGATATTTCCTGTAATGCGTGAACTATATTTTCTTATTTCGAAGATAAACTTTATTGAAATTACAAAGGACGAGTTTGGAAAACCTAAGAATTTTCTAATGTAATTAAAAAGTAGCTTGAAAAACTTAAGAATTTTCTAATGTAATTAAAAAGTAGCTTGAAAAAACTCATGATTTTCTAATGAAATAAAAAGGACTAGGTTGAAAAAACTCAGGATTTTCAAATGAAATTAAGAAGGACTAGCTTGAATACCCTCAGAATTTTCTAAAGAAATTAAAAATTACTAGCTTAAAAACTCTCACAATTTTCTAATAAAATTAAAATGTAACTTGAAAAACTCAGAATTTTCTAATGAAATTAAGAAGGACTAGCTTGAAAACCCTCAGAATTTTCTAATGAAATTAAAAATTACTAGCTTAAAAACTCACAATTTTCTAATAAAATTAAAAAGTAGCTCAAAAACACTCAGATTTTCTTATGAAATTAAAAAGAATTAGCTTGAATAGCTTCAGAATTTTCTAATGAATTAAAAAGGACTTGCTTGAAAAAACTCAGAATTTTCTAATGAAATTAAAAAGGACTTGCTTGAAAAACCTCAGATTTTTCTAATGAAATTAAAAAGGACTTGCTTGAAAAACCTCAGAATTTTCTAATGAAATCAAAAGGGACTAACTTGAAAAACCTAAGAATTTCTTGGAATAAATTTTACGCTAAAGTACAAAAAAAATCTTACCTTCTGAAGATGATACCGTCGTTGGGTTAGAGGCCTCTGTTAAAGAAATATTTACATGTGTCATTAATCACAAAACATTTGCATAGATTTAGTAGATAAAAGGGTTACTTGTCACATTTGAATTAAGATAGATTGCAAGTGTTTCAGTTGGGTTTGTAGAATGAAGTTTTGTTGCAATTGTAATGAAAACTAATTTTTAGTTCTTGTCGGCTACCCCCCAAAATTGGGGGAAGTGCCTTGGTATATGGATGGGTCATTTATGTACTGTAATATGGTAAAGGATTAGATTTTAGAGAGTTCTTTTGTTATTTTGTATAGTTTCTTTTTATAAAATTCTGAGTGATTTCTAATGTTTTCATGCTTTTATAACTGTGATAGTATTCTAAATAGATAAGAGATCAAAGTGGCTAATTTATTTCTGTATGTTAACGAACTTACTTGTTGCACTGTCATCTGTGTTAGAATTAAAGGTGACACTGTCAACGTTTAGTGTGGTTCCGCCATAATTTGTAGCCAATGTATTATAGGTATCTATCGTTGTCTTGACTTCCGTTTTCAAAGTATTTACAGATGTATTAGCTTCTCCTATTTGTGTAGAAACAGAATTTAACGAAGACTTGGTGGCGTCCGTTAAGAGGCTGCTGTCTGCTGTAACGTAAGTGTTTGCTGTATCTAGTCGTGTGGCAAGAGCAGCCATCGCAGTTATCAGAGAACTTAGTGTATCAGAATCAGCTGTTGCACTTTTTACGTTGTTTAATACTGTGACTAAATCTGCAAGTAGATCTGAGATGTATTTTGCTTCGGGATCTACAGTTGTAGACCCAGTTACTGTAGCGCCACTTGAGTCAGCATTTGTGACGCCAGAACCAGATTGCGATGATGCTGTAGAGCCTCCAGCAGCCGAAGCTTTAGAGGCTCCAGCAGGAGTTGTATTTATCACTCCAGTGGCAGGTGCGGAGGATACTGTTCCATCCAAGGTTAAAGTTAATCCTTTAGCAGGGGTTGTGATTGATCCTCCAGATGTTGGGGAAGACCCTCCAGTTGCTATTGATCCTCTAGATGTCAAGATGGATTCTCCAGTTGTTATTGGTCCTCTAGATGTCGGGGAAGATCCTCCAGTTGCTATTGATTCTCTAGGTGTTGAGGAGGATTCTCCAGTTGTTATTGGTCCTCGAGATGTCGGGGAAGATCCTCCAGTTGCTATTAATCCCCTAGATGTCGAGATGGATTCTCCAGTTGTTATTGGTCCTCTAGATGTTGGGGAAGATCCTCCAGTTGCTATTAATCCTCTAGGTGTCGAGATGGATTCTCCAGTTGTTATTGGTCCTCCAGATGTTGGGGAAGATCCACCAGTCGCTATTGATCCTCTAGGTGTTGAGGAGGATTCTCCAGTTGTTATTGGTCCTCGAGATGTCGAGGAAGATCCGCCAGTTGCTATTGATCCTGTAGGTGTTGAGATGGATTCTCCAGTTGTTGTTGGTCCTCCAGATGTCGGGGAAGATCCTCCAGTTGCTATTGATCCTTTAGGTGTCGAGGAGGATTCTCCAGTTGTTATTGGTCCTTGAGATGTCGGGGAAGATCCTCCGGTTGCTATTGATCCTCTAGGTGTCGAGGAGGATTCTCGAGATGTTATTGATCCTGTAGGTGTCGAGGTGGATTCTCCAGGTGTGATTGATCCTCCAGAGGTCTGGGTGGATTTTCCAGTTGTTATTGATCCTCCAGGTGTCGAGGTGGATTCTCCAGGTGTGATTGATCCTCCAGATGTCTGGGAGGATTTTCCAGTTGTTATTGATCCTCCAGGTGTTGAGGTGGATTCTCCAGAGGTCTGGGTGGATTTTCCAGTTGTGATTGATTCTCCAAGTGTTGAGGTGGATTCTCCAGATGTCTGGGTGGATTTTCCAGCCATGATTGATCCTTCAGAGGTCGAGGTTGATGCTTTTGCTGTTGTGGTGGCAACAGAGGATGTTGTTTCTACAGTTGATCCTGTTCCCAACCTTGCTTGTCGTCGACGCCTCTTACGTCCTGCACTTTTTAGGGTGTTGACTTTCGTGTTTAGAGTATCAATGCTCGTTGACGCAGTATTTAATTGCGAATAGATTGCCTTTTGTTCGCTTAATTTCACGTAGATTATTGGTAAAGGGTCTGTGGTTGTGTCGCTTCCTGTAGTAGTTGTTGTTTGTGAAGAATCTGCTTGTGTGGTTGTAATACGTGTGGTTGTAGTACCTGTTGCTGTATTTGTTGACGCACCTGTTATTGAAAGTGTATATCAATGTGGTTACTTTTGTTTTACCTCTAAAAAGGAAACTGGTAGTTTATTGTCTATTTGGAATATATGTTTAATTTAAATCCTTTATCTGTGGAAATAAAGAATTTTTTTATATGAGAGCGGCAGAATGAAGAATTATATTAATTGAACAGAAGTATAGAAGAGAACTGCTGCGGGTAGCTGGAAAAACTTGGAAGGCATAATACTGCAGAAAAATCAAGAAATTAGTCATTCAATTCAAAAGGTAAAAGAAGCAAGACATATTTTTTCTTTGAATATGTAAGTGTTTACAGGCACAGAATATTTGATGAAATGCAAATGTTAGAAATTTCATAGTTGGTTATGAAAAGATTCCTGTAAAAGAAAGTAATATATACAAGAAGGGTTAATCTCGTTACATGGAAACAGTGACCTTGATTAAAGGTGTGCGCAAGAAAAAAATAATTTCATAACAAAGCGTATTTGATTATGATTAGATATTATGCTGGTATATCTAGTGCAGTTTTATTGATGAGGAAATTATTTGATGATAGCTAGTTCAAGGAAATAGTTTTAAGTAACTAGTTTATGAAACTGTCCACTTAAAGAACCCCTATAATTGCCGCAATGATTTCTGGCGAAATAAGCCACACCCCTGATGACATAACCACATGTTTAGCTATGACGTCACCAGGGAAACTTATTTCGCCCGGAATCTCTGCTGGACTATATCACTGGAAAGTAATTAAGTGACAGTGAATTTAATTGTGGAATAACAGTGCATGGTAACTCGATCAAAGTGAATATTTTAGAATATAACTAAAAGTGACGGTAGTTCGAAATTTGAAAATGAAGAAAATGTATGGAAAACTATTATCAATTAAGAATGAAAAATACCACCTGTTTAGGCCTAGAATTACATGAAATGAAATTGACATAGATGAAGGGTCATGATTTTTTTTTCTTCTTTTTTTTTAAGAACACATGATTTACTAATACACTTGAGAATATTGTTACTTAATATTTACTAGAATACTGTTGGGGAAATGAAAGGAAATGGACAAGAGATCTCAAAGGTATGATACCAGAAAATAAAATTTTATTCAATATTTATGCTAGAATTAATACTGGAATTAGATAAAAGCCTAAAATGCAATAATGATAGTTGGTCAAGTAATTAAAGATACTTTGATGAAAGGTCAGTCAAAATGGAATCTATAATGATTGGATATTCGTGTATTCTCAAAAATTACTGTTATATAAATTTTCTTAAATTTTTAGCAAATATGACAAAAAAAATGTAGTTTGTAAAGTTTTGGTGTGTTCTATGTAGCTTATACTCAATACTAAATAGTGATTTTTTTTTAAATATGGGATAATATAGATTTTGAAAACAGGAAGCAAAATATAAATTTGCAACAGAAACTTCACACGAAAACGAAGCATTAATTATTAAGAAATGAGCCAAAAATCATTATATGATAAATATTAGAGCTCCCTGCTTGAATGTAGTGAAAAGTAATTATTCAGTTGACAGGCAATGAGCGCTAGATAAGGATGATTGATGTATATAATTGAGAAATAACTAGAAAGGAATATGTGAATACTCCACAACAAATGATAGACGCTGCACACATTTTCTGGCGATCACTGCAGGCAAACAATGAATAAGTTTAAGAGGAAGTTAAAATGCTAGTTAACTGGTAATTACTAAATTCCAAGTGGTGTAGCTTAAGCCCTGTCTACAGGACCGAGCATGCCCGACCGGCAAACAGTGATACCAGGCCACAATAGTTAGTGAAAATGAGGGTTGATGACGCGTCAGACGCGGGAAAACTAAAGGCAGGGATCTGGTGACACTGTATGATGCCAGATCTCTGTCTGTGGTTTTCCCGCTTCTGACATCATTAACCCTCATTCTTACCAACTATTGTCATTTGGTATCACTGTTTGCCCGTCGGGCATGCTCAATCGTGTGGACAGGAACTTTAGATATAGAGATCACCGAAGTATACAGCTTGAATTTTTCAGGTGCCAACAGGTTTAAGGGTTTACAGTTTTATCTTGAAGTTTAATATTAGTATTTTTTAGTCCTTCAACGAATAGGAATTCATTCGAAGACAAAAATATATCTTTGATATTGCACGTCATTGAGTTAACTTGAAGGCACCTGAATAGTAGCCTAGAAATGACATGCGTGAGAGGTTTACAAATGAAGCAAAACATCTTTTAACTTTGTGGTGCAAAATAGAAAAAAAAAACCCAGCCAGTGTGAGACTCAAGGTTTAAGAATTAGTTCATAAGAAAAGCTTAGTTCGCAGAAAACAGCGGCTAGATTGATGAGCTTTAGTAGCATATTGTGGACATGCCCTCAAGCTTTTTAATTATATACCAATGGATGATGTTGATGCTTCACTAAATGTTGATCCATCACTCGATGCTGAGGCACCACTAGAACCTGGTGTTAAGGCAACATTAAGAACAGATTAATGGCCTGAAAATTTAGTGGAAATTTATCGTCCAAGTTGATATTATATTCAATAACTTGATATCTCAATCCAAATTTTTATCAGCGCGAAGAACAGGTCCCAGCATTCGTGTATCAAAGACGAGGGAAGAGTTTAGTATTATGGAAGTTTTGGTAAGAAATCTAGGTATTTCACGATGAAGAAAGGCTGTTGAAGAGTCAAAACATAAAGCGAAAGAACAAGGTAAAAATATGTTATTCCTTCTTATTAAAGGTATCCAGTTATATAACGAAGAATTTGAGGCGAGATTTAATGTCTTAATTCGTAGCAATAAACTTGTTTGTCAGAACAATGCCTCTGTATAGTCGCCGCAAAGTTTCTGAGCTAAATAAGCCCCACCCATGATGACGCCATAGTGACGTCATAACCAATCACTTTGTCTCCCACGTCAGCAGCAGTCACAATATATTCCCTTAGAATTTTCTAACTATACTAACTTATATAATCACTTTAAGGGATGTGATCTAACCGTTTATAACGCGGGAGACATTGATTGGCGACTGGAATCTGCGTCGAGAAGAAAGTTTTTGACTGGTATTATATGTAGTTTTAACTGTGGTTACAATTTTTTATATGTTATGAGAAGTAAAACATACATTCAGTTCACATTAGAAAGTTGAATTGTTCTTTTGTGCTTCCAAAGAGCGTTTGCTAAAAAAAAAGTCAGCTGAAGATAAAAAAAAAGAAACAGAAATGCAAGTTGCAATTCGCACGGTGGTCAATAAAAAGCATTAAGTCAATATTCGTCACAATTTTAATAGCGCATTATAAGATTTGTATAATTGTCTCTTTGTAAATTGACGTCACATAGTCATAATGAGCGTTTTGAATGATGTCATAGGACGAAATTGAATAGGATTCACTCCGTATTCTTATTTGCCTTGTGGGTATATATATATATATATATATATATATATATATATATATATATATATATATATATATAAAATGTTTTTGAGATAGATACACAAGGAGAGCATTATTTTAGGTGTGAATGCTTCGGAAATAACCAAACAATAATGCTTCAAGTTGTAAGAAACATGGGACCAGCTAGGAGATATTGGGCGGTTAAATGATGATAAAAAAATATTGCATGCAACGGATGTCAAATGATGGATTCAAGCTAAAAGCTTTGAAATGTAACTTAGTAAAGTTACAGAAGAGCATTAATGCCTTATCACTTTTAATATAAGTTAGAAATGGGTCTCATTGATAATGCGTGATTAACCATTTTAACTCTTTTACCCCCAAAGGACGTACTGGTACGTTTCACAAAAGCCATCCCTTTACCCCCATGGACGTACTGGTACGTCCTTGCAAAAAAATGCTATAAAATTTTTTTTTTCATATTTTTGATAATTTTTTTTAGAAAATTCAGGCATTTTCCAAGGGAATGAGACCAACCTGACCTCTCTATGACAAAAATTAAGGCTTTTAGAGCAATTTAAAAAAATTATACTGTAAAATGTGCTGGGAAAAAAATAACCCCTTGGGGGGTTAAGGGTTGGAAATTTCCAAATAGCCTGGGGCTAAAAGGGTGTTTAGTTGAGTGCAAGAAATGAAAGAGTTACCTGGCATGAAATAAGTACCCAATGAGGTAGTTGAAGCTTAAGTCAAGCGACAGGAAATTGCGATCATTTAGTTTGATGGCTGAAAACAAAATATCATTCAAATACACCGAAGCTTGTTAAGTAGCAGAATTGTAGCAGTTTGTTTAGGAAAAAATTAATAGCTGGTCTCTTAAGCACTCGGCATTTAAAAGCTCGTAGAATGATAAAGATGGGATGTCTTATAAGTATTTCCCAATTTTGAAAATAAGTTTTAAGACTCAGAAGCGTAGAAAACATGAGAGAGTTACAAGGTAAACATTTTACACTAGGAAAGACAGTTTTCATATTAGATAGAAGCCAAGAAGTCTAGATAATAGTTGCAATGTAGGAATTGCTTTGTAGTCTACTCCACGTTCAAGAGAATGTTAAAGTAACAATAGGTGTTTAAAACGATACATCCTGGGTGTACCCTTTCAGTTATGGAATGCAGATTTGTGAAATGCCAAAGTATAGGTGCATAATAAGCAAAATTGTGGGCAATTGTCAGCTTTTGTATCTGAATGAGGAAATGCTAATTTTTGTATGCAACAAATACGAAATATCTAGATTTGTGTGAAATGCTATGTAAAAGAATAGAAAAATAAGATTTTTTTTTTTTTTTTTGCAGAACAGAAATGGCCACAAAGCACTTTATGGCAAATGTTTAAAAGAATAGCCGTAAATATTATATGCACAATATAGAATTAACAGAAGAAGCACTCCGAGATCCAGAGCTTACAAATTAAAATGGTTGAATGAGCACTTACATTCCAATAAACAAGTGGTAGATAAACACTTCGATAGTAAGAAGCTCTAGAGAGAAACAAAACGAAGTTTGATTGTCAAGTCCCAAAGTATAGATGAAGCAATGCGAGATGCAGAGCTCTTAAAAATAATTGAAGATATGGGTCATATAAAAAAAAGCTGTATGACTCGGAGGTTAAGAGACAAGTGATAAGTCAGAAGTTTTTGCAACAGTCCACAAATTCTGGAAATATAATCTACCGGTTGTTGGTGTTCCTCCCGAAGATACTGTCGATGCGCCACTTGATGCTGATTCCCCGGAAGATGTTGATCCAGCACTTGATGTTGATGCACCGCTAGATGCTGATCCATCACTTGATGTCGATGCACCACTAGATGCTGATCCTTCGCTTGATGTCGATGCACCACTAGATGCTGATGCATCGCTTGATGTCGATGCACCACTAGATGCTGATCCTTCGCTTGATGTCGATGCACCACTAGATGCTGATGCATCGCTTGATGTCGATGCACCACTAGATGCTGATCCTTCGCTTGATGTCGATGCACCACTAGATGCTGATGCATCGCTTGATGTCGATGCACCACTAGATGCTGATCCTTCGCTTGATGTCGATGCACCACTAGATGCTGATGCATCGCTTGATGTCGATGCACCACTAGATGCTGATCCTTCGCTTGATGTCGATGCACCACTAGATGCTGATGCATCGCTTGATGTCGATGCACCACTAGATGCTGATCCTTCGCTTGATGTCGATGCACCACTAGATGCTGATGCATCGCTTGATGTCGATGCACCACTAGATGCTGATCCTTCGCTTGATGTCGATGCACCAC
Organism: Palaemon carinicauda; assembly: GCF_036898095.1. NCBI lineage: Eukaryota > Metazoa > Arthropoda > Malacostraca > Decapoda > Palaemonidae > Palaemon > Palaemon carinicauda. Next base: position 83,546,342 of record NC_090755.1, read on the forward strand.
TAGATGCTGATGCATCGCTTGATGTCGATGCACCACTAGATGCTGATGCATCACTTGATGTCGATGCACCACTAGATGCTGATCCTTCGCTTGATGTCGATGCACCACTAGATGCTGATGCATCACTTGATGTCGATGCACCACTAGATGCTGATCCATCACTTGATGTCGATGCACCACTAGATGCTGATGCATCACTTGATGTCGATGCACCACTAGATGCTGATCCATCACTTGATGTCGATGCACCACTAGATGCTGATGCATCACTTGATGTCGATGCACCACTAGATGCTAATCCATCACTTGATGTCGATGCACCACTAGATGCTAATCCATCACTTGATGTCGATGCACCACTAGATGCTGATCCTTCACTTGATGTGGGTTCACTGATTGAAGCCAGGGATCCGTCAGATGCAGAACTCGATGCTGATATAACATAAGAAATAAATGATCAACTACAACTGTACCTTTTCGGTTTATGGAATGCATATTTACGAAATTTCATAATATAGGCTCGTAATAAGCAAAGTGTATGGAAATTGTCAGCTTGAATTTTTTTTTTTAGATATGAATAAGAAAATGCCAATATTTATATGGAATAGATACCAGGTATCTAGATTTGTGCCAAATGTAATGTTAATTAATTGAAAAATAAGATTTGTGTCAAATGTTATGCAAGGAAATGGCCACAAAGTGCTTTAATGCAAATATTTGATAAGTAGCAATAATGTAAAATGCGCAATATAGAATTAATAGATGGATCAGCCTGAGACCCAGGGTTAAAATTAAGCCTTGAATTGGAGAATAAGCATTTAAGATTCCAATTAACAAGTGGCCAATAAACACTTCGATAGTAAGATGCTCTCAAGATAAACAGAATGAGATTCGGTTGCCAAGACCTATACAATAGACAAAGCAGTACGAGATGCAGAATCTTGAACATAACTGAAAGTATGGGTCATACGAAAGAAGCTGCATATCTCGGTAAGAGGTTGAGAGCTAGGTGGTAAGCCAATAGTATTTGCGACAGTCCATAAGTTATGGAAATGTAATATACCGGTTGTTGGGGTTCCTCCCAAAGATGCTGTCGATGCACCACTTGCATCTGATGCACCACTTGATGCTGATCCACCACTTGATGCTGATGCAGCACTTAATGGTAAAGTACCACTTGATGATGATCCGCCACTTGATGTGGAGCCACTGATTGAAGCTAGGGATCCAATAGATGCAGAACTTGGTGCTGATACGACATAAGAAGTAAATAAGCAACAATACCGAATATGCCAGATTGCTTCCTTCCGAAGGAATACACTTATGTTTTATTTGTTGATCATGAATGGTTCCAATAAGTGGCCTGAAGAATCTGTGAACTCCCCTTCATGATGGGGTAACTCCGAATCAATATCTAAGTTAGGTAGTATATTATACTCGTAGCTCCCATGAAGAGTTCACTTTTGTCAGAAAATGGTATCTACATTTTTAAGGTTTAAATTGAAACCCCAGAATTAGGGAAAAAATATAGGGTAGTTACCCTGCTTGTTTCTACATGTAATGGATGTTTTATTATTGGGGAGTAGCATTGATTAAATAGAATATTTCCTTGTACTCTTGCCACATAATGATGAGAAAATTATTTAATATATGGTCTAAAACTAATGCTCCAATATATGTATTGAGTATCTGGCTGTCACACCTACTCATCAGTTTAATCTCAAGAAAAAGCTTTTATGGAGGAAAAAATGGTTGGATAACTTGGAAACATTACTGTAGAATATAAGTCATACTTCAACCATAAACCAATTTAAATATGAATATACAAAAGCAGTTAAATTTCACGCGATTAATTTTTGGGCAATAAATAAAATTCTTGTTTATATGAAATATGCTTATTATGAATGAAGTGACGTGTGAAGAAGTGCGTTTTGTGAGAAGTGGTGAAGTATTCTTTGCTATGCTGTAAATACCATTTAAGGAAATGGATGGAAAAAGCATTAGCAGATAAAGATTACCTAACAAATTGGTAAAGCAGGGTTGTCTGTGATAAGTATTTTCCAAATTGAAAAATTTAGTTTATGGAGGATGAAAACCTTAGAAAAATTTTATACGAAATGAAATATGAGAGAGTGACATGGTGAACCTTAACAGCAGGAGAAAAAGTTTAAATATTAGAGAGCAGCCAATACGCTGAGGTAAAATTTCCATTGTAGGAATTGCTTTGTTGTCTAATGCATGTTCAAGAGATTGTGGAAGTGATTACTGTGTATTGAATAATTCATGCTGTATGTACCTTTTCAGTTTATGGAATGGGTATTTATGAAATGTCAAAATATAGGCATTAATAAGCAGAGTAGGGCAATTGTCAGCTTGAAGCTTTTCACTATATATGAGAACATGCCAAGTTTTATATGTAACAAATACCAGAATCTAGATTTGTGCCAAATGTAATGCGCAAGAATTGTACAGCAAGACTTGTTGGGGGGGGGGGGGCGAAGGGGAAAGGTCTTAAATGCCAATATTTAGAAATTAGGAATAATGTAAAAGGTATGGTATAGAATTAACAGATGAAGCAGCCTGAGACTCAGAGATTAAGCCCTGAATTGCAGAATAAATATATAACTAATTAGCAAGTCAATAAAAGCTTCGATAGTGAGACAATCTCGAGAGAAGCTGAATGAGATTCGATTGCCAAGTCCCAAAGAATAGATAAAGCTTTACGGGATGCTGAGATCTTGAAAGTAACTGAAGATATGGGTCATACGAAAGAAGCTGTATAACTCAGTTGGAGGTTGAGAGCTAGGTGGTAAGCCAACAGTATTTGCGACAGTCCACAAGTTATGGAAATGTAATCTACCAGCTGTTGATGCTCCTCCTGAAGATGCTGCGGATGCGCCACTTGATGCTGATATGCCACTTGTTGTTGATGCGCCACTAGATACTGATCCACCACTTGGTGTTGATGCGCCACTAGATACTGACCCACCAATTGGTGTTGATGCGCCACTAGATACTGGCCCACCACTTGGTGTTGATGCACCACCAGATACTGATCCACCACTAGATGCTGATCCAGCACTTGATGCTGATGCAACACTAGATGCTGATCCAGCACTTGATGCTGATGCAGCACTGGATGCTGATCCACCACTTGAAATTGATGCTCCACTTGATGCTGATATGACATAAGAAATAAATAAGAAACTGCACCTAGTATGCCAAATTGCTCCCCTCTGAAAGTATAGTTTTGTTTTTTTGTTGATCAGGAAGGTTTCCTTTGTGTAAACTGACGCCTCTTAGAATTCCCTTTTATAATGGGAACACCTTGAATCAAGGAAGTATATCTTATAGAAATGATGTATTATACTGGTAGTACCCATAAACTGTTGTATTTAATGCACTTCTGTCATAAAATGCATATACATTTTCGAAATTTCAATTAAAACCCCCAGAATTAGAGAAACAATATTGTGTAGTTACCCTGGCTGCATTTGCATGTAATGTATTTTTTCTATGATTGAATATAGCATGGATTGAACAAAATATTTAAATATACTCCTACTATGAGTAGTAAAACTAATCCTTCCATCGATCAATTAAGTATTACATTTTCAATTGTGTGATTAATCTGACAATTACTGGATGCTTAATATTAGTAAACTAAAAACATGTGAAATTATTATCGAATAAGCAATTCAAAATATCAATATGTCATATAAAGTTCCCCTTTCTCTTAATATATTAAAAAGAAACAAAAGTTTGTATATATACAGTATAGTGTTTTCCAAGTAAAATCTATTGAGGGAAAAAAATAATTTTTGTGAATACTTAAATGGGGAGATATGGAATGTATTCTTCATAAGCCTTACACAGAGTATGACCTGCTTGATATAAAAATTGTTTTCCTTTCAATACTTCTGGATTTGTGATATGGAATATAAGTTGATAGGTATTTGGAGGAATCTTGAAGAACAGCAATAAAAATATGAATCTTCAAGATTATTATGAAAAATTTGATAATGACCAAATAATTACAGTAGATACTTTAATATTATGATGAAAATATTCAGCAAATGGAATTGATGACACCTAGTCATCAGATTAATCTCAAGACATAGTCTTTAGAGATTGGAAAGCAGTTGGCTACCTTAGAAGCGTTATTTTAAAATAGAATTCACACGTCAACCATAAATCGTTTTAAATTCGAATATGCAAAAATAGGTACATTTAATGCAAAGAATATTTTGGCAATGAATAACATCAATGTTTATATGAATGAATGAAGCGGCATGTGGAGAATTGCGTCTGGTGAGAAGTGATGAAGTATATTTTGCTATGCAGTAAATACCATTGGATGAAATAGATGGAAAGTGATTACCTAACAAATTGATAAAGAAGGGTCGTCTGTGATAAGTATTTTCAAAATCGAAAAATTTTCTTTCATGAGGATGAGAAGCTTAGAAAAATTTTATACGAAATGAAATATAAGAGAGTTACAGGGTGAACCTTTATAGCAAGAAAAAGGTCTAAATATTAGAGAGCAGCCCATATGCTGAGGTAAAATTTCCATTGTAGGAATTGCTTAGTTGTCTAATGCATGTTCAAAAGATTGTTGAAGTGATTACTGTGTATTGAATAATTCATGCTGTATGTACCTTTTCTGTTTGTGGAATGCGTATTTATGAAATGTCAAATTATAGGCACGAAATAAGCAGAGTAGGGCAATTGTCAACTTGAAGCTTTTCACTATGTATGAGAACAGGCCAAGTTTTATATGTAACAAATACCAGAATAGATTTGTGCTAAATGTAATGCGCAAGAATTGCAAATTAAGATTTTTTTATTTTTGCAGAAAGGGAAAGGCCTTGAATGCCAATATTTACAAAGTGGGAATAATGTAAAAGGTATGGCATAGAATTAGCAGATGAAGCAGCCTGAGACTCAGAGATTAAGCCCTGAATTGGAGAATTAACATATAACTCTAATTAACAAGTAGTCAATAAATGCTTCGATAGTAAGACGATCTCGAGAGAAGCAGAATGAGATTTGATTGCCAAGTCCCAAAGAATAGATAAAGCTTTACGAGATGCAGAGATCTTGGAAGTAACTGAAGATATGGGTCATACGAAAGAAGCTGTATAACTCAGTTGGAGGTTGAGAGCTAGGTGGTAAGCCAACAGTATTTGCGACAGCCCACAAGTTATGGAAATGTAATCTACCAGCTGTTGATGCTCCTCCTGAAGATGCTGCGGATGCGCCACTTGATGCTGATATGCCACTTGTTGTTGATGTACCACTAGATACTGATCCACCACTTGGTGTTGATGCGCCATTAGATACTGATCCACCAATTGGTGTTGATGCGCCACTAGATACTGATCCACCACTTGGTGTTGATGCGGCACTAGATACTGGCCCACCACTTGGTGTTGATGCTCCACTTGATGCTGATATGACATAAGAAATAAATAAGCAACTGCACCTAGTATGCCAAATTGCTCCTCTCTGAAGGTATAGTTTTGTTGTTTTGTTGATCAGGAAGGTTTCCTTTGTGTAAACTGACGCCTCTTAGAATTCCCTTTTATAATGGGAACACGTTGAATCAAGGAAGTATATCTTATAGGAATGATGTATTATACTGGTAGTACTCATAAACTGTTGTATTTAATGCACTTCTGTCATGAAATGCATCTACATTTTCGAAATTTAAATTAAAACCCCCAGAATTAGAGAAACAATATTGTGTAGTTACCCTGGCTGCATTTACATGTAATGTATTTTTTCTATGATTGAAAATTGCATAGATTGAACAAAATATTTAAATGTACTCCTACCATGAGTAGTAAAACTAATCCTCCCATCGATCAATTAAGTATTACATTTTCAATCGTGTGATTAATCTGACAATTACTGGATGCTTAATATTAGTAAACTAAAAACATGTGAAATTATCGAATAAGCAATTCAAGATATCAATATGCCTTACAAAGTTCCCCTTTCTCTAAATATATTAAAGAGAAACAAAAGTTTCTATATATACAGTATAGAATTTTCCAAGTAAAATCTATTGAGGGAAAAATAATAATTTTTGTGAATACTTAAATGGGGAGATATGGAATGTATTCTTCATAAGCCTTACATAGAGTATGACCTGCTTGAAATAAAAATTCTTTTCCTTTCAATACTTCTGGATTTGTGATATGAAATGTAAATTGGTAGGCATTTGGTGAAAAAAAAAAAATCTTGAAGAATAGTAATAAAAAAATATGAATCCTCAAAATTATTATGAAAAATTTGATAATGACCAAATAATTACAGTAGATACTTTAATATTATGATGAAAATATTCAGCAAATGGAATTTATGACACCTAGTCATCAATTTATTCTCAAGACATAGTCTGTAGAGATTGGAAAGTAGTTGGCTGCCTTGGAAGCGTTATTTTAAAATAGAATTCACACGTCAACCATAAATCGTTTTAAATTTGAATATGCAAAAGTAGGTACATTTAATGCGAAGAATATTTTGGCAATAAATAAAATCAATGTTCATATGAATGAATGAAGCAGCGTGTGGAGAAATGCGTCTGGTAAAAAGCGATGAAGTATATTTTGCGATGCAGTAAATACCATTGAAGGAAATAGATGGAAAAAGCATTAGCATACAGTGATTACCTAACAAATTGATAAAAATAGGTTGTCTGTGATAAGTATTTTCCAAATTGAAAAATTTAGTTTTATGAGGATGAGAAGATTAGAAAAATTTTATACTATATGAAATATGAGAGAGTTACATGTGAACCTTTATAGCAAGGAAAAGGTCTAAATATTAGAGAGCAGCCAATATGCTGAGGTAAAATTTCCATTGTAGGAATTGCTTAGTTGTCTAATGCATGTTCAAGAGATTGTTGAAGTGATTACTGCGTATTGAATAATTCATGCTGTATGTACCTTTTCAGTTTGTGGAATGGGTATTTATGAAATGTCAAAATATAGACACGTAATAAGCAGAGTAGGGCAATTGTCAACTTGAAGCTTTTCACTATGTATGAGAACATGCCAAGTTTTATATGTAACAAATACCAGAATATAGATTTGTGCTAAATGTAATGCGCAAGAATTGCAAATTAATATTTTTTTTATTTTTGCAGAAAGGGAAAGGCCTTAAATGCCAATATTTAGAAAATAGGAATAATGTAAAAGGTATGGTATAGAATTAGCAGAGGAAGCAGCCTGAGACTCAGAGATTAAGCCCTGAATTGGAGAATAAACATATAACTCTAATTAACAAGTAGTCAATAAATGCTTTGATTGTAAGACAATCTCGAGAGAAGCAAAATGAGATTCGATTGCCAAGTCCCAAAGAATAGATAAAGCTTTACGAGATGCAGAGATCTTGAAAGTAACTGAAGATATGAGTCATACGAAAGAAGCTGTATAACTCAGTTGGAGGTTAGAGCTAGGTGGTAAGCCAATAATAATTGAGACAATCCACAAGTTATGGAAATGTAATCTACCAGCTGTTGATGCTCCTCCTGAAGATGCTGCGGATGCGCCACTTGATGCTGATCCACCACTTGGTGTTGATGTACCACTAGATACTGATCCACCAATTGGTGTTGATGCGCCACTAGATACTGATCCACCACTTGGTGTTGACGCACCACTAGATACTGATCCACCACTTGGTGTTGATGCGCCACTAGATACTGGCCCACCACTTGGTGTTGATGCGCCACCAGATACTGATGCAGCACTAGATGCTGATCCAGCACTTGATGGTGATCCACCACTAGATGCTGATCCATCACTTGATGCTGATGCAGCACTGGATGCTGATCCACCACTTGAAATTGATGCTCCACTTGATGCTGATATGACATAAGAAATAAATAAGCAACTGCACCTAGTATGCCAAATTGCTCCTCTCTGAAAGTATAGTTTTGTTTTTTTGTTGATCAGGAAGGTTTCCTTTGTGTAAACTGACGCCTCTTAGAATTCCCTTTTATAATGGGAACACGTTGAATCAAGGAAGTATATCTTATAGGAATGATGTATTATACTGGTAGTACCCATAAACTGTTGTATTTAATGCACTTCTGTCATAAAATGCATATACATTTTCGAAATTTCAATTAAAACCCCCAGAATTAGAGAAACAATATTGTGTAGTTACCCTGGCTGCATTTGCATGTAATGTATTTTTTCTATGATTGAAAATAGCATAGATTGAACAAAATATTTAAATATACTCCTATCATGAGTTGTAAAACTAATCCTCCCATCGATCTATTAAGTATTACATTTTCAATCGTGTGATTAATCTGACAATAACTGGATGCTTATTGTAAACTAAAAACATGTCTAATTATTGTCGAATAAACAATTAAAAATATCAATATGTCATACAAAGTTCCCCTTTTTATTAATTTACTAAAAAGAAACAAAAGTTTCTATATATACAGTATAGAGTTTTCCAAGTAAAATCTATTTAGGGAAAAATGATAATTTTTGTGAATACTTAAATGGGGAGATATAGAATGTATTCTTCATAAGTCTTACACAGGGTATGATCTGCTTGATCTAAAAATGGTTTTCCTTTGAATACACCTGGATTTGTGATATGAAATGTAAATTGATAGGTATTTGGGGAAATCTTGAAGAACAACAATAAAAATATGAATCCACAAAATTATTATGAAAAATTTGATAATGACAAAATAATTACAGTAGATACTTTACTATTGTGATGATAATATTTAGCAAATGGAATTAATGACACCTAGTCATCAGTTTAATCTCAAGCGTCTTTAGAGATTGGAAAGCAGTTGGCTACCTTAGAAGCGTTATTTTAAAATAGAATTCACACTTCAACCATAAATCGTTTTAAATTTCAATATGCAAAAATAGGTACATTTAATGCAGAGGATTTTTTGGCAATAAATAGAATTCTTGTTTATATGAATGAATGAAGCAGCGTGTGGAGAATTGCGTCTGGTAAGAAGCGATGAAGTATATTTTGCGATGCAGTAAATACCATTGAAGGAGATAGATTAAAAAAGCATTAGCATAAAGTGATTACCTAACAAATTGATAAAGATAAGTTGTCTGAGATAAAGATTTTCCAAATTGAAAAATTTAGTTTTATGAGGATGAAAAGCTTAGAAATATTTTATACGAATTGAAATATGAGAGAGTGACATGGTGAACCTTAACAGCAGGAGAAAAAGTTTAAATATTAGAGAGCAGCCAATATGCTGAGGTAAAATTTCCATTGTAGGAATTGCTTGGTTGTCTAATGCATGTTCAAGAAATTGTTGAAGTGATTACTGTGTATTGAATAATTCATGCTGTATGTACCTTTTCAGTTTATGGAATGGGTATTTATGAAATGTCAAAATATAGGCTTTAATAAGCAGAGTAGGGTAATTATCAGCTTGAAGCTTTTCACTATATATGAGAACATGCCAAGTTTTATATGTAATAAATACCAGAATATAGTTTGTGTCAAATGTAATGCGCAAGAATTGCAAAGAAAGATTTTTATTTTCTTGCAGAAGGGGAAAGGCCTTAAATGCCAATATTTAGAAAATAGGAATAATGTAAAAGGTATGGTATAGAATTAACAGATGAAGCAGCCTGAGACTCAGAGATTAAGCCCTGAATTGCAGAATAAATATATAACTAATTAACAAGTAGTCAATAAAAGCTTCGATAGTAAGACAATCTCGAGAGAAGCTGAATGAGATTCGATTGCCAAGTCCCAAAGGATAGATAAAAGCTTTACGGGATGCAGAGATCTTGAAAGTAACTGAAGATATGGGTCATACGAAAGAAGCTGTATAACTCAGTTGGAGGTTGAGAGCTAGGTGGTAAGCCAATAGTATTTGCGACAGTCCACAAGATATGGAAATGTAATCTACCAGCTGTTGATGCTCCTCCTGAAGATGCTGTGGATGCGCCACTTGATGCTGATATGCCACTTGGTGTTGATGCGCCACTAGATGCTGATCCACCAATTGGTGTTGATGCGCCAGTAGATGCTGATCCACCAATTGGTGTTGATGCGCCACTAGATACTGATCCACCACTTGGTGTTGATGCGCCACTAGATACTGACCCACCACTTGGTGTTGATGCACCACCAGACACTGATGCAGCACTAGATGCTGATCCAGCACTTGATGCTGATGCAGCACTAGATGCTGATCCAGCACTTGATGCTGATGCAGCACTGGATGCTGATGCAGCACTAGATGCTGATCCAGCACTTGATGCTGATGCAGCACTGGATGCTGATCCACCACTTGAAATTGATGCTCCACTTGATGCTGATATGACATAAGAAATACATAAGCAACTGCACCTAGTATGCCAAATTGCTCCCCTTTGAAGGTATAGTTTTGTTTTTTTGTTGATCAGGAAGGTTTCCTTTGTGTAAACTGACGCCTCTTAGAATTCCCTTTTATAATGGGAACACCTTGAATCAAGGAAGTTTATCTTATTGAAATGATGTATTATACTGGTAGTACCCATAAACTATTGTATTTAGTTCACTTCTGTCATAAAATATATCTACATTTTTGAAATTTCAATTAAAACCCCAGAATTAGAGAAACAATATTGTGTAGTTACCCTGGCTGCATGTACATGTAATGTATTTTTTCTATGATTGAAAATAGCATAGATCGAACAAAATATTTAAATGTACTCCTATCATGAGTTGTTAAACTAATCCACAAATCGATCTATTAAGTATTACATTTTCAATCGTGTGATTAATCTGACAATAACTGGGTACTTATTGTAAACTAAAAACATGTCTAATTATTGACGAAAAAGCAATTAAAAATAACAATATGCCATACAAAGTTCCTCTTTCTCTTAATTTATTAAAAAGAAACAAAAACTCTCTGCATATAGTGTTTTCCAAGTAAAATCTATTGAGGGAAAAATAATGATTTTTATGAATACTTAAATGGGGAGATATGGAATGTATTCTTCATAAACCTTACACAGACTATGACCTACTTGATATAAAAATTGTTTTCCTTTAAATACTTCTGGATTTGTGATATGAAATGTAAATTGATAGGTATTTGGGGAAATCTTGAAAAACAACAATAGAAATATGAATCCACAAGATTATTATGAAAAATTTGATAATGACAAAATAATTTCAGTAGATACTTTACTATAGTGATGAAAATATTTAGCAAATTGAATTGATGACACCGTCATAAGTTTAATCTCAAAACACAGTCTTTAGAGATTGGAAAGCAGTTGGCTACCTTAGAAGCGTTATTTTAAAATAGAATTCACACTTCAACCATAAATCGTTTCAAATTTGAATATGCAAAAATAGGTATATTTCATGCGAAGAATTTTTTGGCAATAAATAAAATGAATGTTTATATGAATGAATGAAGCGGCATTTGGGGAAGTGTGTCTGGTGAGAAGCGATGAAGTATATTTTGCTATGCAGTAAACACCACAGAAGGAAATAGATGGAAAAAGCAGTACCAGAAAGAGTGATTATTTTACGATGTATGAAGTACCCTACAAATTGATATGATGTTGAGAAGCTTGTAGAATAATAAAGAAGGGATGTATATGATGAACATTGCTCAAATTGAAAAAAATAGTTTTATAAGGCGAGGAAGCTTAGAAAAATTATATCTAAAATAAAATATGTGAGAGTTAGATGAACATTGTACAGCAGGAATGACATTGTTTTCATGTAAAAAATAGTCTGAATATTAGATTGCAGCCAAGAAGCCGAGATAATATTACAATGTAGGAATTGCTTTGTAGTCTAATCCACGTTCAAGAGAATGTTGCAGTAACTAATTTGGTTAAAACAATTCAGCCTATATGTATCTTTCGGTTTATGAAATGTCAAGATATAGGCGTGTAATAAGCAAAGAGTAATGCAATTGTTAGCTTGAAGCATTTGAGTATGATTGAGAAAATACTAATTTTTATATGTAATAGATACCAGATATCTAATTGTGTGCCATATCTAAAGCGAAAGCATTTTAAATTAATATTTATGCCAATTGTCATGAAAACAATTGTTAAGTAAGACTGTTTTTGCAGAAGGGAAATAGTCACAAAGTACTTTAGTGCAAATATTTAGAAAATAGTAATAATGTAATGGCCTGATATGGAATTGACAGATAAAACAGCCTAAGACCCAGAGATTAAGCCTTGAATTGTAGAATAAGTATTCAGATTTTTATAAACAAGTGGGCAATAAACATTTGAGGGTAAGACAAGACGCTCTGGAGAGAAGCTGAATGAGATTCGCTTGCCAAGTCCCAAAGAATAGATAAAGCAGTACGAGATGCAGAGCTCTTGAAAGTAACTGAAGATCTGGGTCATACGAAAGAAGTTGTATAACGCAGTTGGAGGTTGAGAGCTAGGTAGTAAGCCAATAGTATTTGCGACAGTCCACAAGTTATGGAAATGTAATCTACCAGCTGTTGATGCTCCTCCTGAGGATGCTGCCGATGAGCCACTTGATGCTGATCCACCACTAGATGCTGATGCCCCACTTGATGCTGACGCAGCACTAGATGCTGATATACCACTTGATGGTGATGTAGGAATTGCTGATGCAGCACTAGATGCTGATCCACCACTTGATGCTGATATGACATAAGAAATGAATTGTCAACTACACCCAGTGTGATAAATTGCTCCCCACAGAAGAAATACAGATATGTTTCCTTTGTGTATACTGAAGATTCTGTGAACTCTATAATGAGAACACCTTGAATCAAGTTAGGGGATTTATTATACTCATAACTCCCGTGAATATGTATTCAGTTCACTTTCGCGATGAAAGGGCATCTGCATTATTGAGATTTCAATTGAAACCCCAGAATTAAAAAAAAAAAATATATCGGTCAGTTATCTGGGCTATATTTGCATGTGCTGTATGATTTATGATTGGAAATAGATTATGGTAAATAAGATATTCCAATGTGCTCTTATCATATGATGAGAAAAATTTTGATGTTTTTTTTTTAAACATTCTCCAATTCATGTATTTAGTATTAGATTTTCACTCATATAATTAATCTGACAAACTACTGGATGATTATTGTAAAATAAATAAAAGTATAATTGCTGTTGAATAAGCAATGAAGAATATCAATATGGTATTCAAAGTTTACCTTTTTCTTGTAATTTACTAAAAGAAACAAAAGTTTCAATGGGTAGTGTTTTCAAAATAAAATCTTATGAGGGGAAAAATAATTTCGTTGGATACACAAGTAACGAGTTATGGAAAGTATTCATCCTAAGCCTTACATTGAGTATGTCCTATTTGATATATAAATGGTTTATCTGTAAATACTTAAGAGTATTGTTATTAAAATGTAAATTGATATGTATACGATTAATACTGGTTAAAAATAAAAGATATTGAAGAATAGCTATAGAGATATGAATGCATAAAAATATTATGAAAAATGTGAGTTGGTTATGACAAAATAATTACAGTTAATACCTTTATATTATGATGAAAATATTTAGCAAATAGAATTGATGACATCTAGTCATCAGTTTAATCTCAAGACAAAGTTTGTAAAGAGGGAAAAATGGTTGGATAACTTGGAAACATTATTGTTGAATATAAGACATACTTCAAACATAAACCATTTTAAATATGAATATGCAAAAGCAGTTGAATTCCTTACGAAGACTATTTTTGGCAATAAATAAAATCAATGTTTATATGACATATACTTTTATGATGAAGCAGCGTGTGAGCAAATGCGTCTGGTGAGAATAAATGAAGTATTCTTTGCTATGCAGTAAAAACCATTGAAGGAAATAGATGAAAAAAGCATTAGCAGCAAGAGTGATTATTTTATGATGTATGAAATACCTTGCAAATATATATGGCATTTAGAGGCTTGTAGAATAATAAAGAAGGGATATCTATGATAAGTATTTCTCAAATTAAAAAAAAAAGAAATGATTTTATAAAGCCGAGAAGCCCAGAAACATTATATACCAAATGAAAATTGAGAGTTATAAGGTGATCTTTAACAGCAGGAAAATTATAGTTGTCCTGTAAAAATAAAGTCTGAATATTAAATAGCAGCCAAGAAGTCAAGATAAAATTGGCAATGTAGGAATTGCTGTTCAGTATGATCCATGTTCAAGATAATTTTAAAGTAACTAATCATCGTGGATGTACGTTTTTAGGTTATAGAATGCAGATTTGTGAAACGCCAAAATATAATCGCGTAATAAGCAGAGGAGTTGGACAATTATCATCTTGAAGCTTTAGTAAATGAATAAAAAATTGTAAAATAAGATTTGTGAAAATTTTATGGGAAAGAATTATAGAGAAAGATTTGTGCCAAATGTTATTAGAAAGAATTGTAAAGTAAGATTTGTGACAAATAATATGCGGAAAAAGGTTTTAAAGCAAGCTTTTTGCCAAATATTGAGCATAAGAATTGTAAAGTGAGATTTGTGCCTAATGTTATGCGAAAGAATTGTTGAGTAAGATTTGTGCCAAATGTCATGCAAAAGAATTGTAAAGTAAGATGTGTGTCAAATGTTATGCAAAACTATTGTAAAGTAAGATTTGTGACAAATAATGTGCGATAAAATTGTAAAGCAAGCTTTTTGCCAAATGTCAAGCAAAAGAATTGTAAGATAAGATTTATGCCAAATGTTACGCGAAAGAATTGTAAAGTAAGATTTGCGCCAAATGTTATGAGAAAGAATTGTAAAGTAAGATTTATGCCCAATTTTATGTAAAAGAATTGTAAAGTAAGATTTGTGTCAAATATTATGCGAAAGAATTGTAAAGTAAGGTTTGTGCCAAATGTTATGTGAAAGTATTGTAAAGTAAGATTTGTGCCAAATGTTTTGCGAAAGAATTGTAAAGTAAGATTTGTGCCAAGTATTATGCGAAAGAATTGTAAAGTGAGATATGTGCCAAATGTTTTGCAAAAGAATTTTAATGTAAGATTTGGGCCAAATGTTATGCAAAAGAATTGTAAAAGAAGATTTGTGCCAAATGTTATGCTGAAGAATTGTAAAGTAAGATGCGTGCCAAATGTTATGCGTAAGAATTGTAACGTAAGATTTGTGCCAAATGTTATGCGAAAGAATTATAAAGTAAGTTTTGTGCTAAATTTTATGCGAAAGAATTGTGACGTAAGTTTTTTGCAGAAGAAAATTACCACTGTACTTTAATGCAAATATTAGAAAAATAGCAGCAATATAAAATGCATTATATAGAATTAATAGAAGAAGCAGTCTGAGACCCAGAGAATAAGCCTTGAATGGGTGAATAACCATTTGAATTTGAATTTTCAAGTAGTAAATAAAACTTCGATAGTAAGACGTCCTAGGGAGAAACAGAATGAGGTTTGATTGCCAAGTCCCCAAAAATAGATAAAGCAGTACGAGATGCAGAGCTCTTGAAAGTAATTGAAGATATGGGTCACACGAAAGAAGCTGTATAACCCTGAGGTTGAGAGCTAGGTAGTAAGCCAATAGTATTTGCGATAGTCCACAAGTTCCGGAAATGAAATCTACCGGCTGTTGATGCTCCTCCTGAAGATGCTGTTGATGCGCCACTTGAGGCTGATACGCCACTTGAGGCTGACGCACCACTAGATGCTGACGCACCACTAGATGCTGATGTGCCACTTGATGCCGATGCACCACTAGATGCTGATCCATCACTTGATGTCGATGCACCACTAGATGCTGATCCATCACTTGATGTTGATGCACCACTAGATGCTGATCCATCACTTGATGTCGATGCACCACTAGATGCTGATGCACCACTAGATGCCGATACGTCACTTGATGCTGAAGTTCCACTTGATGACTCGGATGCTGATATGACATTAAAAACATATATACTGTATCATTACTTTATACACTGGCCTATTTCTCCCCTAAAGAAAAGGCAAATTGTATTGTAAATGTTGATCACGGATGATTCATTTATTTAAATAAGACAGCCTTTAAATTGTATGATAAAATGTACAATAGATTAATTAAAGAATTATTTTTGAATGAACTGATCATCTGAAGTAGACCTTTCATTATAAATCGCACCATCATTGCTAGTTCTCTAGTTCAAATTTAGGCTCATTCACATAAATCCTATTCATAATATATTTGTTTTTAATGAAAGGAAAGGCCAGCTTCGTGATAAGTTATAAAAAAAATTACTTGAAATATAGATTTTAGTATGTTTATTCAGCCTGCTTGCTAGTTATGATGCTGCTCGTATAATTAACTTGATAAAGTACTTGATGCTTGTCTCATAGAAAAATAATTCGTCTATATTATATATACTGTATGTATAATATATGTATGTTTAGTAAAAACTGATTAAGTACAATGAAATGATAATTAAAGTAACTGCATTGTGAAGATTTCAGATGGATTGGAACAGCATGATATGTAACATGAATAGTATTATATATCATTTATATATAACTTAGACCCATATTTTATTCTTTATAAATCTTATTAATATATATATATATATATATATATATATATATATATATATATATATATATATATATATGTGTGTGTGTGTGTGTGTGTGTGTTAGTGTATATGTATGTATGTATGTATACGAAGTGTAGTTCCCTGTAATAGAAAAAATCCTGAATATAAAACTGAAAGTATGGCGAACAGAAAAGAATAATTGTTATGTAAGAAAAGTTAGTATAACCCAGTCTAAGGTGAAGTGCTTAAGGAAGTCACTCGGATGGTATAGTAACCTTATGGGTTTGTAATAAGTCGTGCATTATTATTATTCTAGAAATGAATAAATACATTGGCATGTAATTAGCAATATGCGCAGTAGTTTTTAATGATGAAATCTTTTTGAGAGACGAGGAAATATCGAATTATGAGAGCTTCAACTGCCGAATTACCGGGCTGATGTTTATTTGGACGAGGAGAAATACCATTTGAAAGTATTATAAGGCGAGGAGAACCGTAGAAAATGGCAGAGGTGTGTTTCTTACTTTATGAAATTCTTAGATGAAACTTTTCAAGAAGCAGAGGGTCATGACCAACATTGGAGAACCATTTGAACGCCAAGTATATGACAGAGATAGATGCCAAGGAGCTCAAAAGAGAAGCAATGCACTAATTTATTGCCATGTACCAAAAGACATAGAAAGCAATAAAAAAGTTGGAGCTCTTTAAAATAATGATTGAAGCAATGCGGCATGAAGTAAAGGCTGCATAATGCAGTTAAACTCTAGAGTTTAGCGATAAGCTTTGTAGTAAAAATCTACCAGCTGTTGGAGATACAGTTGCTCCTCCTGATGTTACTGATACACCACTTGTGACTGATGTGGCACTCAAGGTTGATCCAAAAATAGGTGCAAATGTACCACTTGGTGGTGATGCACCACTGGTGGCTGATGCACCACTGGAAGCTGATGCACCACTTGAGGCTGACACACCACTTGGTGGTGATGCACTGCTGGAGGCTGATGCACCACTTGTGGCTGATGTGGCACTCAAGGCTGATCCAACAAGGGGGCCAGATGTACCACTTGGTGGTGATGCACCACTGGAGGCTGATTCACCACTGGAAGCTGATGCACCGCTTGAGGCTAATGCACCACTTGGTGGTGATGCTCTTCTGGAGGCTGATGTGGCACTCAATGTTGATACACCACTGGAGGCCGGTGCACCACTGGAGGCTGGTGCTCCTCCACTTGAGTCAGATGCACCACTTGATGGAGTTTTGCCACCAGAGGCATCAGAGGTTACAGATAGTCTACCTGATGTTGATATGATGTTGACAATATTTTAGTATCATAAAGACTGTACTGTATAATCCTTTCTTAAGAAAAACTTCAGGTTGTGTGATAACGTAGATAGTTTTATATGTGTAGATTATAGATCCCTGTAATTCAGCTGTTCAATTGAAGTAAACAAGATTAATATATTTCAAGTATTGTTCTTCAGACCATCTTGTAAGCACTATGCTGCTTATCCATCGTCATACAATCCAGTGACGCCCGTATTCCCAGTCAGCATGTCATATGAATGAAAGGACAAAGGTAAATAACATGTTCAATTTCAAATGAAAGTTTTGGTGAAGTGGAAAAAAAAATTGAATAATGGATCCATTAAAATGTTCGTCGAAATACTGATTCAAGATAATCACTTGAGAAATACGCATTACCGAAATATCTTCATTTATTGACATTTGCTGAAAAATTTAAGTGATAGGAGTCTATTGGATTGCTTAAAGTTGAAATATATATTTATTTCTAGTATGTGAGTAGAGTGCAGAAAATGGTTTAACGGGGTAATAACTGAAGACAAGATTAGTTATTTTATGAAGGAATTCTAAGGAAAATGTTGTAAAACCTACGCACGAAACATTTTTTTTCATTGGATATAATTTAGATCATTTGAACTGTGGCAATCACATTCTTGACAATAAAAAATATCATTATTCATGTTACAGCTCAAATTCAGGAGGGTTTTTTTTTAGTGAGATCTCTGAGGTCCCGAGTTCGAGGCCCTGTTCTTGTTTGAGAGATTTTACTGAAAACATGGCTTTACTGCCCTGTGAGGTAGTAATGGTTCCTGATCTTTCGCTGCTGCCTACGAGAAATCTTTCAAATGCTTTGATTAAAAGTAGTGATAGGAAGAAGAAAAGCCTTACATAAAGCTTAAGCTCGGATTCAACTCATTCTTAACCTATTTGTAATTCAAACTGGCCACTTTCAAACCTGGTTACCAGTATCAATCATCACATTTCTGTTAATCACTGTCATGTATTCTCCTAAACCATACAAACCCTTCTCCTATTATGAACTAATTCTGAAAGGAAAATAGGATTATTGATGAGCCTTCCATTAAAATATATTGCCAGTAGTAGACTCCTCCAGTTGAAGAATGATAAAAGTGTAAAGTAAAATTATCTAGTTATGGACATTCATTAGAAAATATGTATATTGACTATTATTAAACTCTGCATCAGATGTAGAATTCTTTCAAGTAAAGGAGCAATGAATGGTGAAGTTACTACAGCCGTACTTCAATATGAACGAACAAATTAACTAAATATTAGGTATTTACCGACTGCAGAAGTCGGATTTTAAGCAAGAAGTAAATTATTTGTGAAATAAGGAAACTAGCTTTGGAGATATGCAAGTCCTGATTTTTGTCAATAACTAGTATTTGAAATGGACTGTTAAAATACCTGATATAGTGTTATTTATTCAACCATAAAGGTTATACCCTTATACACATACTTTCGTGATGATCCCAAGACAATTTTCTGGCAACAGTTTTGACCAACTATAATCACTAAAGTTAGGAAAGTCATTCTCTTTATAAATGAAGAAAAAAAAAATAAGATTTTTCTAAGCTCGATAGTGTACTTACTGGTGACAACGGGTACATCGTCTTTCATAATAGTCGTTACAACAAGCGTCGTTCCACCTAATTTTTGGGCCTCTTCATTCAGTGCAGTAATGTTTCCATCAATTTCAGTTACTTCATTTTTAATTAGGTTTTCTGTTTCTTCAGTAGAATTCTGGGCACTCTTCAGCTTGCTTATGGCATTGCTGTTCACACTACTAGGGCTGCTTGAAATGGTTACCGTGATAGTAACAATTGTTGTAAATAATGTCTTAGCTTCTGTAGCTGATGTATTAAGGCTTTCTACATTTCTTGCTGTTATGAATGGTTTGATCTTATCTAAGAAAGCAAGCAAACTTGTAACAAACGAATCTATATCACTGTTTACATCTCGTCTGTGTCTGCGTCTTCCAGATCCTGCTGCATTTGTTGCTCGCGTTATTTGATTGTAAATATTATATAATTCTCGTAGGACGCTAATTAAAGCATTTCTTTGAGTCTCCAATTCAGCAATTTGCCTGTAGACTCCAGGTAATCTGGGAGTCGTACTTCCAATAGTAGTAGTAGTAGTAGGGACTTGGCTAGTGCTTGATGATATGGGTGTTGTGTCAGATGAGGATGTTGGACCCGTTGTTGTGTCAGATGAGGATGTTGGACCCGTTGTTGTGTCAGATGAGGATGTTGGACCCGTTGTTGTGTCAGATGAGGATGTTGGACCCGTTGTTGTGTCAGATGAGGATGTTGGACCCGTTGTTGTGTCAGATGAGGATGTTGGACCCGTTGTTGTGTCAGATGAGGATGTTGGACCCGTTGTTGTGTCAGATGAGGATGTTGGACCCGTTGTTGTGTCAGATGAGGATGTTGGACCCTTTGTTGTGTCAGACGGGGATGTTGGACCTTTCGTTGTGTCAGACGGGGATGTTGGACCTTTTGTTGTGTCAGACGGGGATGTTGGACCTTTCGTTGTGTCAGACGGGGATGTTGGACCTTTTGTTGTGTCCGACGGGGATGTTGGACCTTTCGTTGTGTCAGACGGGGATGTTGGACCTTTCGTTGTGTCAGAGGGGGATGTTGGACCTTTCGTTGTGTCAGACGGGGATGTTGGACCTTTCGTTGTGTCAGACGGGGATGTTGGACCTTTCGTTGTGTCAGACGGGGATGTTGGACCTTTCGTTGTGTCAGACGGAAATGTTGGACCTGTTGGACCTTTCGTTGTGTCAGAGGGGGATGTTGGACCTTTTGTTGTGTCAGACGGGGATGTTGGACCTTTCGTTGTGTCAGACGGGGATATTGAACCTTTCGTGGTGTCAGACGGGGATATTGAACCTTTCGTGGTGTCAGACGGGGATATTGAACCTTTCGTGGTGTCAGACGGGGATATTGAACCTTTCGTTGTGTCAGACGGGGATATTGAACCTTTCGTTGTGTCAGACGGGGATATTGAACCTTTCGTTGTGTCAGGTTTCTTGCTTGGCGTTGGTGATGGCGTAGTTGGCAATATTACTGAAAAGATATAGACTAATTTATAGCACATGCATATATAAAAACAATGGAGTTAACAAGAGTGACATTATCATCCATGTGTATTTAATTAAGTTACACATTTCATTTTATTATAGAATTTTAACATTATTTCAGTTTTCTCAATGTAATAATGAACTATTATTTGATATAAGCATGCTTTATATCAAAGAACAAAATTAGGATTTTTAAAAATGTTTAGAAATATATACCATTCCTAAATCGTAAAAGCCAGGAAAAAATTATTATTATAGATAACAATTTTTTTTTCCAAGCTGTGGAAATTCTCACAAATAAAGAAAATATCAAACCTACTTACTAACTGTTCAGTATTTTTCTTTTTAAAAATTAACAATTATTCTGGACCGTAAGTTGTGCAAGATTAATTTTTCACGCCAAAAGTGGAATCGTGAAGGCAGAGTATTTAGTTTATTTTTTTTTTCTAATTCGTATTTACATTTACTGTGATAAAGGTATAAATAGAAGGAAGTCACCTGTCTTTCTTTCCCCAGTTTTATATATCTCGAACAAATTTACTTACTTGCACAGCAAACACACCGTAATTTGTGCAAGATTAATTTTTCACGCCAAAAGTGGAATCGTGAAGGCAGAGTATTGAGTTTTTTTATTTTTTAATTCGTATTTACATTTACTGATAAAGGTATAAATAGAAGAAAGTCACCTGTCTTTCTTTCCCCAATTTTATATATCTCGAACAAATTTACTTACTTGCACAGCAAACACAGTTGTTGTTAGTGCAACCATTTGCAACCTCAGTCTCTCCATCTTTGCATTTCTTTCGGCATTGACCACTAAAGCTTCTGCAGACATCGTTTGTGAAATCCTTGCATTTAGCTGAAACATACGAATTTGGGAAATGAACGATTATAATTATATTTTATGTGTTTGTTACATTGATATATATGAAATCGTATAAACAAACTTACTTGAAACCACAAGTGCATATTCATAAGCATATTTCGATTACTAGATATCTTGCATGAAACTGGGCGAATGTAGATTATAAAAAAAACAGTATTCAAAGATAAAGATTGACTCATAGCAGTTTTTGGTTCTGACCATAAGCGTATAAGCACCTATGAATAACCGGCACTTATGGATTCCACGCAAAAGAATAGATAATAGCTAGAAATTTAAATGCTAACCATATAAGTATTCAAAGATAAAGATTGACTCATAGCAGTTTTTGGTTCGGACCATAAGCGTATAAGCACCTATGAATAACCAACACTTATGGATTCCACGCAAAAGAATAGATGATAGCTATGAATTTAAATGCTAACCATATAAGTAAAGAAATGGAACGAAAAGATAACTTGAAAGACAATTATTAAAGATTTGTGCGTGAACACTCAGAGAGGGAAGAAAGGAAACATACCTTTCTTGCAGCACACTTTGTTATTGGCACATGGCTTGGTGACTTCAATGACCGTGTCCGGTGCTGTGCATTTACTTGCATTCTTGCATTTACCCTTTTTCTCTTCGCACGTCCCCGAACTCTTACAGCAGACTTTGTTATCCTTACACGGTCTTCCTACCGGTATTATATCCCCTTTGCACTTCGCTTGTGGCCTGCATTTCCCTTTCGCTTTGTTGCAAGTCGGTACTGCTGGACAGCACACTTTATTATTGGCGCATTTATTAACGTTTGGAATGATTGTTCCAGCAGGACATTTGTTTGAGGTTCGACACCTTCCGCCAGCTGCTTTACATGATTGCAATTTTTTACAGCATATTTGTGATTTCTTGCATCCCGATACTTCTAATATTTCGCCAGTACATTTTTTCTTACATTTGCCCCCTTTCTTCACGCACTTATTCTTTTTACAACATACCTCGTTTGATTTGCACCCTTTGGGATTTAATGTCTTACTACATTTCTTATCGGCGCTTTGACACTTCCCCCCTCTTTGTTTGCACTTCTTCTGTTTCTTAACATTGCAACAAACTTTTCCGTCCTTACAGCCTCCGAATTCTGTTATTTTGTTATCTGGACAGTTAAATTTGCATTTCATTTTCACTTGCTTGCAACTCTTCCTTTTTTCAGCTTTTTGAGTCTTAGTTACGACCCTTTGGCTACTACAACATACTTTATTTCCGTCACAAGTTCCTTTAATACGAACAGTGCCTTCCTTACAACTAGCTAAGCATTGTCCATTCTTCTTCTGACAAGAATCCATGTTGGTAGTTCTCACTTTTGCCACACAGCATTTGGTCTTGCCTGGACACTTCACGTCTGGAATAATGTTTCCACGGCATTTATCTTCCGCCTTACACCTACCTCCCTCATTTTTGCAAGGATCTTTGCCGGTTAGATTTTTGTTCTGCCTTTTGCAACACACTGAGCCCTCCTCGCAATCTCGTTGCTTAGCATTTTGGATACTGCAGTCTGTCTCCTTCTTACAATCCTTAGGTTTACATCCATTTTGCCTGTTATTCTTGGAAAGGTTCCTCTTTTTAGTCGTGCAACACACGCCTTTCTCACAGTCTTGTTTTCCCAAGTCCTTTTTGCAATTTGACTTTCGAAGGCAGCTACCATTTTTTTGTGCACAAAGTGGGGCTGTTGATTTGCTCTCTTTTCCTGCTTTCCCTTTCGACTTCCCTGGCTTATTTTGTCTCTGTTTTGGTTTCTTAAGTAGGCCCTTATTTGGTTTTCCTTTCGGTCTCCTTTCACCTTCTTTCGATTTAGTCTTCCTGTTGTTTTTAGATTTGCGCTTTTTGTTCGTGCAACAGACTCCTTCCTTGCAATCTTGTTTTCCCAAGTCCTTTTTGCAATTTGACTTTCGAAGGCAACTACCATTTTTTTGTGCACAAAGTGTGGCTGTTGATTTGCTCTCTTTCGACTTCTTTGGCTTATTTTGTCTCTGACGGTTGGGTCTCTGTTTTGGTTTCTTAAGTAGGCCCTTATTTTTTTTTCCTTTCGGTCTCCTTTCACCTTCTTTCGGTGTCTTTCCTTTCGATTTACTATTTCCATTGTCTTTAGATATGCTCCTTTTGTTCGTGCAACAGACTCCTTCCTTGCAATCTTGTTTTCCCAAATCCTGTTTGCATTTTCTCTTAGGAATGCAGCTCCCACTCTTTTGTTCGCAGAGTGTGGCTGTCGGTTTTATATTCTTTTTGCTTGAGTTTTCCTTATTATCATTATCCTTGGGTGGCTTCTCTCTCCCGTTAAGTTTCCTTCCATTTGATTTTCCATCTCCTCCGTTATCTTTTCCTTTCTGTTTCTTGGGACCATCGCCGCTTTTATTTTCTCGCTTTCCTTCTTTCCCTTTGCCATTGTCTTCTTTTTTCTCTTCCAACTTTTTCTTCGGGGCTTGGCTGTTGCTTTTCTTTCGTGGACCATCACCCTTGTCTGATTTTTTCTTATCACTCTCTTTACCTTCTTCTTTATCAAGTTTCTTAATTCCTTTGAGGGCTGCAATAGAAAAGGTTCGAATAATTTTTTTTAACGGTTTAATGATTTGAAAAGCTGTGTCGTAGTTTATTTCAAAATAATTGAAAAAAGAAAAAAAAAATATTGGTAAGTAGTAAAAATTGTGAGATATTATATACGTCCCTTAGTCATTTTATTGTTCTACATTTTCAATTGATTCATACAAATGTTTGAACTCTATAACTTTACTCATTGAATAGATGTTGCTTGAAAGAATAAATGATATTAAATTGGACATATTAAAACTTAATTAAAAAATGTATGGTAATGTAAAAAAAAATGTGCATCGCCTCATTGCTTACAATGAAGCTGTGTCGCTTATTTGCCGCTTTAAGCCCGACGGGCAAACAGTGATACCAGGCCACAATAGTTAGTGAAAATGAGGGTTGATGACGTCAGAAGCGGGAAAACTAAAGGCAGGGATCTGGCAACACTGTATAATGCCAGATCCCTGTCTGTGGTTTTCCCGCTTCTGACGTCATTAACCCTCATTCTTACTAACTATTGTGGTCTGGTATCACTGTTTGCCCGTCGGGCATGCATGATCGTGTGGACAGGGCTTTAGATATAATGTCCGTTAATATTTCTCGTCACTTACGTTTTCTGGTTCTACAGCAGACAAGACCACCTTCACATGTCTCCCCAGGGATCTCCTTACAGTTAGGCGAAGGCTCTCTGCATTCTCCTCCTTTGCAAGTGATTACTCCTTTGTCTGATTTCTGGAAAAGAATAAAAGTTACATTAGATTTTATGGCGTTAGAGGAAGAGTTCTTTCTGCATAGATATTGGATGATATGAAATACGCATATGCGTCAATTTGCTATCAAATATATCTATAGTTAGATTCTAAGCCTTTAAAGAGAGAGAGAGAGAGAGAGAGAGAGAGAGAGAGAGAGAGAGAGAGAGAGAGAGAGAGAGAGAGAGAGAGAGAGAGAGGTAAGATTATTAAATTTTTCCTTACAATACAGTCATTCAATAACACATTCATTCATTTATTGAAATCACTTTATACCATTTCATTCATGTGTGAGTGTTTTATTACGTGACGAACAAAAGCCTTTGGGAAACCTGCTAACGATCTCTTTTGAAAGTAAAGTAAAGAAACGTTTAAAAATTTTTTTTTTTTTTTTTTTTTTTTTTTTTTTTTTTTTTTTTTTTTGTATATTTTAAGTAAAATACAAATTATTCCCAGTACATTAAATTACATTACATTGAATTAAGATATGAATTTACTTTGAGGTGCAATGTTTTTGCACTAATAGTAGTTGCAGACGAGGTGTACTGTACTGCGTGAGAAATACAGCTCATGAGACCAGAAGAATATAAATATCTTGTGATCTGTCAATTCACCAGTCATACAAAATCACCAATTTCGAAAAGCCGATTCACCTCTGTTATAGGTCACGTGATGTAACGTTATTGTGTATATATATATATATATATATATATATATATATATATATATATATATATATATATATATATATATATATATACATACATACATACATACAAAAGGATGACAGATAATAAGAATAACAGAATGGGCCCCTAGGGATCGCAAAAGAAGCCGAGTAAGGGAAAGAAGACGTTGGATTGACGAACTAAGAATCTTTGTGGGTGTGGAATGGCATAGAAAGATCATAAACAGACGCAAGTGGAAGAACATATTTCAGGCCTTTGTTCTGCAGTAGACTAACAACGGTTGATGATGATGATTATATATATATATATGTATGTATATATATATTTATATATATATGTATATATATGTATATATATATATACACTGTATGTATGTGTATTTATACAATACACGTACATATATATATATATATATATATATATATATATATATATATATATATATACATATATATATATATATATATATATATATATATATATATATATATATATATATACACACATATATATATATATATATATATATATATGTATATATATATATATATATATATATATATGTATATATATATATATATACATATATATATATATTGCATGTATGTGTATTTATACAATCCACGTACACACACACATATTATATATATATATATATATATATATATATATATATATATATATATATACAGTATATATTCGTATACATACAATATATTACTCATATAAATATATCTGGTTTTATGTTATGTGTGTGTTGTGTAATATTACAGACTGACACGATTCTTATTTGGTCTTTTACCAAATGTTCGGGAATTAATGTGGGTTCTACCTTTTCAAACAATATCACATACGAATGTGTAACGTTAATGAACATAGCCATTGTATAGACTTTTTTTTTTCGTCATGAATAGAACGAATCCCTATTATGAGATATACATTTCTTTTGAAGCTTTGTTAAGGTATCAGGTGTAATTTCTATCTATTGTTGATTCGGTTAAGTACAGCTGGACTGCTGTCGCTCAATGGTGGACACATTGTAGGTTGGCCAGGGCACCAGCTACCCGTTGAGATACTACCGCTAGAGAGCGTTGGGGTCCTTTGACTGGCCAGACAGTAATACATTGGATCCTTCTCTCCGATTACGGTTCATTTTCCCTTTGCCTACACATACACCGAATAGTCTGGCCTATTCTTTACATATTCTCTGTCCCCATACACCTGACAACACTTGAGATTACCAAACAATTCTTCCTTGCTCAAGGGGTTAACTACTGCACTAATTTTTCAGTGGCTACTTTCCTCTTGGTAAGGGTAGAAGAGACTCTTTATCTATGGTAAGCAGCTCTTCTAGGAGAAGGTTACTCCAAAATCAAACCGTTGTTCTCTATTCTGGAGTAGTGGCATAGCCTTTGTATCATGGTCTTCCACTGTCTTGGGTTAGAATTCTCCTGCTTAAGGGTATACTCGGGCACACTATTCTATCTTATTTCTCTTCCTCTAGTTATTTTAACGTCTTTATAGTTTATTTAGGAAATATTTATTTTAATGTTATTACTCTTCTTAAAATATTTTATTTTCCCTTGTTTCCTTTCCTCACTGGGCTACTTTCTCTGTTGGGGCCCCTGGTCTTATAGTATCCTGCTTTTCCAACTAGGGTTGTAGCTTAGCAGTTAATAATAATAATGATAATAATGATAATGATAAGTGGAATACAATATACTAACTGACAACCACACGAGTTTCTAAAGAAGTAAGATGAGTTTTGAAATTTTGTAGCTTCACTTTTGACTCTTACTGTTCAGCAGTCAGGAACGCAGCTGTAGTGTTTACCCTGAGTGACAGGTGTTTCATATCATTCTCACTCCTACAGGTGTTTGGCGTGCGCCTCAAGTGTTTAATGTTATCACTTATCGAGAGAATTCTTATTATTCTAGTTGTGAGTCGAGTGGATAAAACAATGGAACTATTGAATTATATATATATATATATATATATATATATATATATATATATATATATATATACTTTATATATATTGATATATAACATTATAATATTAAATTCATAGAGAATTAAATAAATATTGACTTTTGATATAAAATTCAAAGAGAATGTTCATAGAGAATGTAATTGAATATTGAGTTTTACTGAATGTTGAGGATAATAGGGAGGCAGATACAATTGCTGTTACAGGTGTTCAGGTACCAGGGATTGTAGATGAGAATGAGAGAGACAGAGATTACAAGAGAGGAAGTGAAGAGAGTACTAGATTGAGATTAGAAAATAGGGAAAACGAGAGGGACTATATCGGAGGAAAAAGAACGGAGTTATGAGAAACTGGGTTTGCCCAATAGAGAGTAGCGATGCCACTGACCTGATCTGAGACTCCAAAGTGGGAGTTTTTCCGCCCAAGTGTATGGTATATGATAGACCCCAGGCTTCTTAACGTTTGGGAATAGTATATATATATATATATATATATATATATATATATATATATATATATATATATATATATATATATATATGTATGCATATATATATTGATATATATATGTATATATATAAAATAAATGTATATATATAAATATAAGTATATGTATATATATATAAATATATATGTATATATATTGATATGTATATGTACATATAAATATATATATTTATATATATATATAAATATATATATATATATGCATATATAAATATATACATACATATATATATATATATATATATATATACATACATATATATACATACAATATAATAATGATAATAATAATAATAGTAATAATAATAATAATA
This sequence comes from Palaemon carinicauda, assembly GCF_036898095.1. Taxonomy (NCBI): domain Eukaryota; kingdom Metazoa; phylum Arthropoda; class Malacostraca; order Decapoda; family Palaemonidae; genus Palaemon; species Palaemon carinicauda. The sequence continues at coordinate 83,574,956 of NC_090755.1, forward strand.
ATAATAATAATACAAAAACTATGAAAAAAAAAGAAGTTGACGAAAGGAATTCCTCAGTATATAACTTGATCGTATGAACAGCAAATTCCAAATCTAAGACGAAGAACTTCTACTTTGAGTTCTGTAGATTGGTCAGAATTACTTTGAAAATAATGGAATCAGAAGACATATTTTCATGTTGCTTAAATTTCACTTTTCAGTTACAGTTTCTACTTAGTGAGTAACAAGTAAATATATCTGATTAGTTGGAGTGATGTTCATAAGGTATCCGGTTTTTTTTTTTTTTTTTTTTTTTTTTTTTTTTTTTTTTTTTTTTTTGAATCTATCTTTTTCCTTATCATTTTTCTGATTATTCGGAACGAATAGGACGTCGCCTTATTTTTCCATTTGCGTTTTATTATTATTATTATTATTATTATTATTATTATTATTATTATTATTATTATTATCCAAGCTACAACCCTAGTTGGAAAAACAAGATGCTATAAGCCCAGGGGCTCCAACAGGGAAAAATAGCCCAGTGAGGAAAGGAAATAAGGAAATAAATAAATGAAGAGAACAAATTAACTGTAGCTTACTACATATTTAGTGATTACAGGCGAGTGGGATACGGATGGAAGAAATCAGAATATATTAATGAACATAGAGAGAAACTTGTAAACAAAGTTATTTGCAATTGTAATTCAGCTTACAACTTCAAGTCGTTAACTTTGCAACTATAATTTAGCTTTCCCATTGTTGAAATAGATTAGAACATTTATTAAGTTGTAAAGGTAATACTGTAATGTACTTCGTACGTTATGTGATGACGATCACTATCTTGATGTAAGTTCCGTGTTGTGTGTTAGTAACAATCCAGGTCACGAACAGTACACGAACGGGGTTCGTAACCTATAGTCCATTTCTTTTAGCGATGCATATTTGCACCGACTTGCTGCGATGCCCTTTTAGCCCGGAAAAGTTTCCTGATCGCTGATTGGTTAGAATTATCTCGTCCAACCAATCAGCGATCAGGAAACTTTTCCGAGCTAAAACGGCACCGCTGCGAGTCTGTGCAAATCGGCATCGCTAAAAGAAATGGACTATAGTTAATATTATTATTATTATTATTACTAATCAAGCTACAACCCTAGTTGGAAAAGCAGGATACTATAATCTCAAGGGCTCTAACAGGAGAAAATAACCCAGTGAGGAAAGGAAATAAGGAAATAAACGATCTGAGAAATAATGAAATGGAATATTTTTAAAACAGTAACAACATCAAAACAGATATTTCATAAATAAACAATAAAGAGACTTATGTTATCCTGTTCAACATGAAAACATTTGCTGCCATTTTGAACTTTTGCCGTTCTATCGATTCAACTACCCGATTAGGCAGATCACAGCTAAGCTACAACCCTAGTTGGAAAAAAAAGGATGCTACAAGCCTAAGCGCTCCAACAGGGAAAAGTAGCCCTGTGAAGAACGGGATTAAGGAAATAAATAAGCTAAAAGAGAATTAATGAACAGTTAGAATAGGATATCGCACTTTGCCAACTAAGAAGAGAATGCTTATTCAGATTTCGCTTCGAGATGTTCTTTTAACACGCATTAAGCAGCTCTTCTAGGAGAACACTCTAAAATCAAACCATTGTTTTCTAGTTTTGGGTAATGCCGTAGCCTCTGTACCATAGCATTCCACTGTCTTGAGCTAGAGTTCTCTTGCTTGAGGGTACACTCTGGCACACTATTCTATCTTATTTCTCTTCCTCTAGTTTTGTTAAAGTTTTTATAATTTATATAGGAAATATATATTTTAATGTTACTGCTCTTAAGATATTTTATTTTTCCTTCTTTCCTTTCCTCACTGGGCTATTTTCCCTGTTGGGGCCCCTGGGCTTATAGCATCCTGCTTTTCCAACAAGGGTTGTAGCTTAGCAATTAATAATAATAATTATAATAATTTAGCTCGTAACGAGAGTATGGGTTAAAACTGATTTTATAGAATGTTTTTTTTTATATGATTTCTATAAGCGAACATAATTTTAGAACGCTCTGTAGTTAACGCTATTATTATTATTATTACTATCCAAGCTACAACCCTAATTGGAAAAGCAAGATGCTATAAGCCCAGGGGCTCCAATAGGGAAAAATAGCCCAGTGAGGAAAGGAAATAAGGAAATAAATAACTGAAGAGAACAAATTAACAATAAATCATTCTAAAAAAAGTAATGTCAAAAGAGATATGTTCTCTATATATAAACTATTAACAACGTCAAAAACAAATATGTCATATATAAACTATAAATTTCAATTTTAAAAATATTATAATTCAAATGTTTTAGAAATTTGTTCTATGCATTTACATATGTATTCACTTGAAATCAACGAAACGAGAAATTATAATAATAATAATAATAATTATAATAATTATAAACTTTCACGTATAAGAGGATAGTATTTGCGTGCAATACATACAGTGAAAATGAACGCATTGTTAACCATAGGATACTTTGGGTATATAAAACTGCCTAGAGTCAAGCCTCGATTGTTGACCATTAGGTAAAGATAAATCTCACAATGTAAGATAAAGATTAAAGTATAATGAATGACGGGGGAAAGCGAAGTTTAATGCTATCGGTAGCTGAATGCAGACCAAACAATATATGTATGTATACAGTATATGTATATATATGTGTATACATATATGTATATATATATATATATATATATATATATATATATATATATATATATATATATATACATATATTTGTGTGTATATATATATATATATATATATATATATATATATATTATACATATATATATACATATATATATATATATGTATATATATATATATATATATATATGTATATATATATATATTTGTGTGTATATATAAAGTATATATATAATGTTATATTATATATAGATATAATATATAAATTTATATATATATATATATATATATATATATATATATATATACATACATATATATATATATATATATCATGGTTACATATGGTCATGATTTAAACTAGCATGCGAATACAGGCACATCTGAAAGTATCTGGTCTACGAGAAACTACAGCCAAAACAAATTATTTCACTGGAGGAAGAATGTAAAACCTTATAGGGGTTAGGGATTAAATTATACATTATTATTATTATTATTATTATTATTATTATTATTATTATTATTACTTGCAAAGCTACAACCTTAGTTGAAAAGAAGGATGCTATAAGCCCAGGGGCCCAAACAGAGAAAATAGCCCAGTGAGGAAAGGAAATAAGGAAAAAGAAAATATTTTAAGAACAGTTACAACATTAAAGTATTTCCTATATAAACTATACAAACTTTAAGAAAACAAGAGGAAGAGAAATTAGATAGAATAGTGTGCCCGAGTGTACCCTCAAGCAAGAGAACTCTAACGCAAGGCAGTGGAAAACCATGGTACAGAGGCTATGGCACTACCCAAGAATAGAGAACAACGGGTTGATTTTGGAGTG
>NC_090755.1:83583456-83585956 GCF_036898095.1 Palaemon carinicauda
TGGTCGGAGGAGACAAGGGTACAAATGGCTGCTCTATTACTGTACAGATGAACTTATGATAAGAATTAGAGAAAATACGTAAAGTGTAAGCTATAAGTTGTGATATAAATGAGTGACAAGTCGATTGTGTATGCTGATTTTGTATTGTGTTGGGAGACTTCAGAAAGAACTATGGGATTTTGAAAGTATTGTCACTATAGTCAATTTCTTTTAGCGAGGCAGATTTGCACCGACTCGCAGCGGTGCCCTTTTAGCTCGGAAAAGTTTCCTGATCGCTGATTGGTTGGACGAGATAATTGTAACCAATCAGCGATCAGGAAACTTTTCCGAGCTAAAAGGGCACCGCTGCGAGTCGGTGCAAATCTGCAGATTTGCACCGACTCACAGCGGTGCCCTTTTAGCTCGGAAAAGTTTCCTGATCGCTGATTGGTTCGACGGGATAATTCTAACCAATCAGCGATCAGGAAACTTTTCCGAGCTAAAAGGGCACCGCTGCGAGTCGGTGCAAATCTGCCTCGCTAAAAGAAATGGACTATAGTAAAAAGTTAAGAATTAATGTCGTCATGAGTAATGTTATAAGGGTAAATTTGAACCAGGAGGGTGTAGCCATGATTGTCAATATTCCTGGTAAAATTGGTTTGGTTGATTAGTATAGATGTCTGGAAGTAAATAAAACATAATTAGGAGAAGGACACTCCAAAATCAAATCATTGTTCTCTAGTCCTGGGTAGTGCCATAGCCTCTGTACCATGGTCTTCCACTATCTTGTGTTAGCGTTCTCTTGCTTGAGGGTACACTCGGGTACACTATTCTATCTTGTTTCTCTTCCTCATGTTTTGTTAAAGTTTTTATAGTTTACATAGGAGATATTTATTTTAATATTCTTAAAATATTCATTTTTTCCTTGTTTCCTTTCCTTACTGGGCTATTTTCTCTGTTGGAGCCCCTGGGCTTATAGCATTCTGCTTTTCCAACTAGGGTTGTAGCTTAGCAAAATTTTGGAGCTTCATGAGAAATCCAGATATACAGAGGTTGCGGTGGCCTATTGGAAACGTCCATGTCTGGCGATCGCTGGAGTGGGGTTCGATTCCCGGTCAAGCTCAGTAGTTTCTTTAGAGTCTGCAACCTCACCTTCCTTGTGAGTTAAGGATGGAGGGTTTCGGGGACGCAGTATTTCTACCTGATGAGTCATCAGCAGCCATTGCCTAGTCCTCCTTGGTCCTAACTTGGATGGAGAGGGGGCTGGACGCTGATCGCACTTATATATGGTCAATCTCTAAGGCATTGTCACTTCCCCTTGCCTCTGGCATTCATGAGCAGCCTTCAATTTTTAAGCAAAGTTGCATAAAATATTTTCATAACTCTGATGACCATCCTTTACATTCAGATCTCCCTGGAAAATTGTATCCTGTTCGTAATACTAGGCAGGCAGTTAATTCTAATAGCCAGGCCTTCTCCACCATGAGGCTCAATACTACACATTATTCTAGTTTTATTCCAGCTGTTACCAAGTTGTGGAATGATCTTCCTAATCGGGTAGTTGAATCAGTAGAACTTGAAAAATTCAAAGTTGCAGCAAATGTTTTTATGTTGACCAGGCTGACACGAGTCTCTTTATAGTTTATATATGACATATCTGTTTTTGACATTGTTAATAGTTTATAGAATGATTTATTGTTAATTTGTTCTCATCATTTATTTATTTCCTTATTTCTTTTCCTCACTGGGCTATTTTTCCCTATTGGAGCCCTTGTGCTGATAGCATCTTGCTTTTCCAACTAGGGTTGTAGATTGGTATAATAATAATAATAATAATAATAATAATAAAGCCATATTTTTATGAATTTATTGTTATATATTTTAACATTTATTGTTTTATATTTTAATTATCGTTTTAGTTGTGCTGCCAGTGTAGGCTACTGTATAATCTTAATTGTAATTTCTTGATAATATTCCCCAGATAATAACTATAAGATATTGCCTGAAACCACCGACAGCAAAACATTTAATAACTTTAGCAGTACAGTAACAACTTCTATCTTTTCCTTCAACTCGAGTTGTCCAGATACAGAGATACATTGAATTAGAAAGTCTTATTTCACATTATTGATACCCCAAATTGCAATAGCTTTTATAGAGTATGTATATAAATATATATATATATATATATATATATATATATATATATATATATATATATAGTATATATAAGTGTATATATATAATTATATATATATATATAAATATATATATATATAATTATATATAAATATAGTTATAAGTGTATATATTCTCACACAAACACGCCCACATGTGTATATACATATATATATGTATATATATATATATATATATATATATATATATATATATATATATATATATATATATACATATATATACATACACACACTTACATTATATATATATATATATATATATATATATATATATATATATGTATATATATATATGTATATATATATATATAATTATAATT
>NC_090755.1:83590956-83595956 GCF_036898095.1 Palaemon carinicauda
TATAATATAAAGGCTTATGTAATGACCTCTTTTGGGGAAAGAAAAACTCAGTTATGACCTCGCTTCCCACACCAGCTGATGGTGAATAGACTGTCCTGGCGTGTAATTCACGTGCCTGTCGTGTCACAGTATGTACTGTTATGAAACATCGCATTATACACCTCTTGTTTACCCAATGATGTAGGAATTTTAGTATCAACTTCCTGATTGACCCCGATATTTCAATGGGAGGTTTCGTTCATAATTGTTTCGTGCAACTCGAAATTTATAGATAAGATTGTTCATCATACACACGCGAATAGTGTTAATGAAGTGGCGTATCATCGTATTGGTTTATATAAATAAAAAATAAATAAATTTTATTTCAAAACTTTTTCTTATTCTATCAATGTGAAAAGGGGATTGGTTTTTATCTTAAAACTTTTTCTTATTCTATCAGTGTGAAAAAGGGGATTGGTTTTATTTTAAAACTTTTTCTTATTCCATTAGTGTGAAATAGGGGATTTGTTTTTTATTTTAAAACTTTTTCTTATTCCATCAGTATGAAAAAGGGACTGGTTTTATTTTAAAACTTTTTCTTATTCCATCAGTGTGAGAAAGGGGATTAGTTTTATTTTAAGACTTTTTCTTATTTTATCAGTGTGAAAAAGGGGATTGGTTTTATTTTAAAACTTTTTCTTATTCTACCAGAGTGAAAAGGGGATTGGTTTTATTTTAAAACTTTTTCTTTTTCCATCAGTGTGAAAAAGGGGATTGGTTTTATTTTAAAACTTGTTCTTATTCCATCAGTATGAAAAAGGGGATTGGTTTTATTTTAAAACTTTTTCTTATTCTATCAGTGTGAAAAAAAGGGATTAGTTTTATTTTAAAACTTTTTCTTATTCTATCAGTGTGAAAAAAAGGGATTAGTTTTATTTTAAAACTTTTTCTTATTCCATCAGTGTGAAAAAGGGGATTGGTTTTATTTTAAAACTTTTTCTTATTCTATCAATGTGAAAAGGGGATTGGTTTTATTTTAAAACTTTTTCTTTTTCCATCAGTGTGAAAAAGGGGATTGGTTTTATTTTAAAACTTTTTCTTATTCTATCAATGTGAAAAAGGGGATTGGTTTTTTTTTAAAACTTTTTCTTATTCCATCAGTGTGAAAAAGGGGATTGGTTTTATTTTAAAACTTTTTCTTATTCCTTCAGTGTGAAAAAGGGGATTGGTTTTATTTTAAATCTTTTTCTTATTCTATCAGTGTGAAAAAGGGGATTGGTTTTTTTTTAAAACTTTTTCTTTTTCCATCAGTGTGAAAAAAAGGGATTAGTTTTATTTTAAAACTTTTTCTTATTCTATCAGTGTGAAAAAAAGGGGATTGGTTTTATTTTAGAACTTTTTCTTATTTTATCAGTGTGAAAAAGGGGATTGGTTTTATTTTAAAACTTGTTCTTATTTTATCAGTGTGAAAAAGGGGATTGGTTTTATTTTAAAACTTGTTCTTATTTTATCAGTGTGAAAAGGGGGATTGGTTTTATTTTAAAACTTTTCCTTATTCTATCAGTGTGAAAAAGGGGAATGGTTTTATTTTAAAACTTGTTCTTATTTTATCACTGTGAAAAAGGGGAATGATATTATTTTAAATCTTGTGCTTATTCCATCAGTGTGAAAAAGGGATTGGATTTATTTTAAAACTTTTTCTTATTTTATCAGTGTGAAAAAGGGGATTGGTTTTATTTTAAAACTTTTTCTTATTCCATCACTGTGAAAAAGGGGATTGGTTTTATTTTAAAACTTTTTCTTATTCCATCACTGTGAAAAAGGGGATTGGTTTTATTTTAAAACTTGTTCTTATTTTATCAGTGTGAAAAAGGGGATTGGTTTTATTTTAAAACTTGTTCTTATTTTATCACTGTGAAAAAGGGGAATGATATTATTTTAAATCTTGTGCTTATTCCATCAGTGGGAAAAAGGGGATTGGTTTTATTTTAAAACTTTTTCTTATTTTATCAGTGTGAAAAAGGGGATTGGTTTTGTTTTAAAACTTTTTCTTATTCCATCAGTGTGAAAAAGGGGATTGGTTTTATTTTAAAACTTGTTCTTATTCCATCAGTGTGAAAAGGGGAATAGTTTTATTTTAAAACGTTCTTATTCCATCAGTGTGAAAAAGGGAAATGAGTACAAACTGAATTGATATGGATAGGAGGATGATATTAACACCTGCATCAATTATTCATGTATCAGAAAAAAAAAAAAAACACTTGCAAAAGTTTTTGTTCCACACCGGATGATACTGGGAAGTTAATCCTTTGGTATAACACAGATACGAAATAATGGTTTTCTTATTATTATTATTATATTTTTATTATTATTATTATTATTATTATTATTATTATTATTATTATTATTATTATGATACTGGGAAGTTGATACTTTGGTATAACACAGATACGAAGTAATGGTTTTATTATTATTATAATTATATTTTTATTATTATTATTGTTATTATTATTATTATTATTATTGTTATTATTATTATTATTATTATTATGATACTGGGAAGTTGATACTTTGGTATAACGCAGATACGAAGTAATGGTTTTATTATTATTATGATAATATTTTTATTATTATTATTATTATTATTATTATTATTATTATGATACTGGGCAGTTGATACTTTGGTATAACACAGATACGGAGTAATGGTTTTATTATTATTATAATTATATTTTATTATTGTTATTACTACTTCTACTACTACTACTACTACTGCTACTACTACTACTACTACTACTACTACTACTATTACCAGCTATAAGCTACAATGAAATGAAATGGAGAAGTGAGCTCATCTTGATTCTTCTCTGGTGCCAACCATTATCAGGATAATCGTTTGATTGTTCAAGATATACAGTATATGTATGTATATTTATATATGTGGTTGTGTCTCCATATTATGCATATGCATGATTATAAATATTTATATTATTATTATTATTATTATTATTATTATTATTATCATTATTATTATTATTATTATTATTATTATTATTATTATTATTATTATTATTATTATTATTATTATTATTATTACTAGCTAAACTACAACCATAGTTGGAAAAGTAGGATGCTACAAGCCCAAGGGCTCCAACAGGGAAAATATTTTACGAATTTATTGTACATAAACTAGATAAAGAAATTCATGTCAGCCTGTTTAACATAAAAATATCAGCTGCATACATAAATGCATAATTTGGTGATACACTTAAAGGTAAACAGACATATATGTATATATATATATATATATATATATATATATATATATATATATATATATATATATATATATATATATATATATATATATATATATACTGTATATATATACAGTATTATATATATTATATATATATTATATACATATACACACATATATTGATATGCATTGAAAAATGAAAAGATTATCGGGAAACTAAGAAGGAAAAAGGTGAATCGAAACAGGGTGAACGTCAAATGATAAATGGAAAACACATAAATGCAGTTTTCCTGTTAACCTGTAAACTATATGAAACGGGACTTAGGTTTTCGATTCTCGGACGCCACTAAGGTATTATCTATTCATTTATATATATATATATATATATATATATATATATATATATATATATATATATGTATATATAGATATATATGTATATATATAGATATATACTGTATATACACACAGTATTTACCCATGTATGTATATTTATAAATATACATACACTTATATATAATATGGATATATTCACGCTTATGTATATTTGTGTGTGGATAATAAATACACACATACACACACACACACACACACACATATATATATATATATATATATATATATATATATATATATATATATATATATATATATATATATATATATATATATATATATATATGATATTTATCACTAACGCTCTAAATATCCAATTCATTCTGCCTCTGGATCAAAGCCAAAGGGGAAATTAGTTTTATTAACATTTCTGGCCAGGCATGGATTCGAACTTATACCCAGTCAAAATCGAAGGGATAATCAACAAAGGCTATAAATAGAAATAAGAAAATTGTGAATCCCTGAAGAAGCAGATGTTTAATGTCACGAAGTAAGTTACTGACACATACTAAAGACCCCTCGTTTCACGTCTTTTTTTTTTCGCTTCACATTTTCTGTAAGTGATCTACGACCAATTTTAAAATTGCACATTCATCCGAATCGATAAAAAAAAAACGCCACAAAAATGCCGCTTATTCAGCGACGTCCTTTCCTCAACCTTATCTTTAAATGTAAAGAGAAAAAAAATAGCGTAAAAGAAAAAATCTACCTAAATGAAAAATTGTCATCCATCGAGTTTGAAGATAAGAATTTCTTCCGCTTCAAAATCTCCCAAGTTTATGTTACATTTGAGAGTTTATTACTATTTAATACTACTATTGCGTTCTGCCCTAAGACAGGCCCTCTCATGGATTAGTCGACCTCTATATTGGTAGCGCCTCTGCCTGGTGATTGCCAGATGGGGGTTCGAGTCCCGCTCGAATTCGTTAGTTCCTTTATTGTCTGCAACCTTACCATCCTTGTGAGATAAGGAGGGGATATTTGGGGTAGCCTATAGGTTTTCCCGATGAGAAATCAAGTGCTATTACCTGGAACTCTCTGGTTCTAACTTGGGTGAAGAGGGGACATGGGCGCTGATCATATGTATATTTGGTCAGTCTCTAGGGCAGTGTCACTGTCCCTTGTCTCTGCCATTTATGAGTGGCCTTTACACCTATAAAACCTTTAAAGCCCTTTTAGCTGTGGGTACCTTCTCCCCTCCTTCAGGTCATATAGCATTGACTTCATTTTCCCTCCTTTTCTTTGTCCTTCAAATTGACTTATAATGTCCTTCAGTAAAGTTTAAAGGTTGCTCATGAATGGCAGAGGCAAGGGACAGTGACATTGCCATAGCAATCAGGACAATGGCCTAGAGACTGACTCTCCA
>NC_090755.1:83603456-83620956 GCF_036898095.1 Palaemon carinicauda
ATGAGGTTGGAAATGGGGCAACATCTTGGGAATGAAATGGGGTTATTCATGAGGTTGGAAATGAGGTGACTTCTTGGGAATGAAATGAAGTTATTGATGAGGCTGGAAATGAGGTGACTTCTTGAGAATGATATGAAGTTACTGATGAGGTTGGAAATGAGGTGACTTCTTGGGAATGAAATGAAAAATGAGGTGACTTCTTGGGAATGATATGAAGTTACTGATGAGTTTGGAAATGAGGTGACTTATTGGGAATGATATGAAGCTACTGATGAGGTTGGAAATGAGGTGACTTCTTGGGAATAAAAGGAAGTTACTGATGAGGTTGGAAATTAGGTAACTTCTTGGGAATGAAATGAAGTTACTGATGAGGTTGGAAATGAGGTGACTTCTTGGGAATGATATGGAGCTATTGATGAGGTTGGAAATGAGGTGACTTCTTTGGAATGAAATGAGGTTACTCATGAGGTTTGAAATGAGGTGACTTCCTAGTAATGGAATGAGATGACTCATCAGTCATCAGGTTATAAATGATGAATAAAATGAAATCACTCATAAAGAAATGAGGAGACATCTTGGGAATGAAATGAAGTTACCCACCGGGTAGGAAATGAGAAGGCTTTTTCAGGAGTCCAATGATCTTACTCATCTGGACGGAAACGAGAAATGTGTCAGTGATAATGGTCTCGGTGACCTATTCCATTTATACAGTAAGGTTGAGTACGAATAACATGACAATAGATATATGAAAGTTCGTGTTGGAGAATCAAAGGAGTAATGTGAACGGCAATTGTTGGAATTTTTTCTTCTTTCACGCAACATACCAGTAGTGTCCTTGGCCGGTTTCTTGTTTTATCTTCTGATTTCTTTTATTGAGGGTTTTATATTGTCACAGTAAATTTATAGTTTTATTAAAACGTAATTTTGACAGCGGAAAAATTTCTAATGTTAATGCTGAAATGGAATTAGTTTAAAAGTAGGCCTGTTTATTATTATTATTATTATTATTATTATTATTATTATTATTAGTATTGTTGTTGTTGTTCTTGTTATTATTATTATTATTATTATTATTATTATCATTATTGTTGTTGTTCTTGTTCTTGTTCTTGTTATTCAAAATCAACAAGCATTTGTGTAACCAAATCTTAAAGGGAATTGATCAGTTTGAAATATACGAGATATCGTAAGGTATGAAGGGATACAACCAAGAAATATTAATAAAAAAAAAAAATTAACAGCAAAAAAATAAAGAAAAATTTTCGATTTATTAAATTGACGTTTTCACTGTATTCTCTGTTTACAAATCTGAATCTGGTCCGTGAATAATTACCCATTCATAGCGCAATGGAAGCGATAATAATCTCATAGTTCGAGTTTATTAATATTCGAATCGCGATGATGTATAATGATGGTTCAGATGACAACTGTTTTATTACTGTGCATGAATGTGTATTACACTAAGATCTATTTGTCACAGGTCGATCAGAGCTTTTTTTTTTTTTTTTTTTTTTTTTTTTTTTTTGAGAATGGCAAAGGACTGGCGAGCAGCAAAACATTGACTATTGAATCTTTATTTTTTTCTTTAATCTTATTCTTTCTCTACGAACTTTTTCCTATTTGGGGTCGCTCTATTATTATTATTATTATTATTATTATTACATGCTAAGCTGCAACCCAAGCTGGAAAAGCAGAATGCTATAAGCTCAGGGGCCCCAACAGGGAAAATAGCCCTGTGAGGAAAGGAAACAAGGAAAAATAAAATATTTTAAGAACAATAACAACATTAAAATAAACATTTCCTTCTTAAACTATAAAAATTTTACAAAACAAGATGAAGAGAAATTAGATAGAATATGCTCCAGCGTGTACCCTCAAGCAAGAGAACTGTAATTGTCTTCAAAACATTCTTCCATATCCTTCAGCCCAGTGCATCTTCGTCGCTCAATCCCAACTCCCTCATATCTCTCTCCACACAGTCAATCCATCCTAATCTTAGTCTACGCAACATTCTTCCACGTGGCAGTCCCTTCTCTCTACATGTCCATACCATCTTGGTCAACTTTCTCTCATCTTGGTTGAAGCTGGTGCTATTTAAGAGTGCCTCTAACATCTTTGTTCTTAACTTTATCCTTTTTATAAAGTCCACATTGCCATCTCAACGTCCTCATCTCAGTCTCCGTGACCTTTATTTTTAACAAATGAACAATAAAAACTGTGGGTATTTTATCTGAAGGGAATCAGTACACCCACCATTACATATATTTACAAGGCTATGGGAAAATAGAAGATTGAAGAGAATTCCAACACTTGGCATTGAGAGGAAATATAAAGTCACTTGATATTCAAAAGAAAACTGGTTATGGTGGCCTATTGGAAACGTCCCTGCTTGGTGTTCACCCGTACTGAATTTCGAGTCCTGCTCAGCGCTCGATAGTTTCTTGTAATGTCTGCAACCTCACTATCCTTGTGAAATAAGAGGTGGGGTTTATGCTAGCATATAGTTCTATCTGCCGAGTCATCAGCAGCCATTGCCTGGCCCTTCCTGGTCCTTTTATGGGTGGAGAGTGGCTTGATCGCTGATAAAACGTATATATGGTCAGTCTCTTGGACATTGTCACTGTCTCTTGCCTCTGTCATTCATGAGGGGACTTTAAACCTTTAATGTAAGAAGCACGTGTCACAGGGCTGACCGAGAAGAGTGACTCTTCTGTATTTATTTAAATAGTACAGTTAGCTTCATTAATTCCGGTACACTTATGTCACCTTAGCTACCTTGGAAGGCTATGTGGTAACGTTTCTGACCTTTGATCTCCAGATTGGGGTTCAAGTCCCGCTCAAATTAGTTAGTTCCTTTGGTCGCTGCAACCTCATCATCCTTGTGGGCTACGGATGGGGGATTTGGGGGAGCCTGTAGGTCTATCTGCAAAGTCATCAACAGCCATTGCCTGGCCCTCCTTGGTTCTAGCTAAGGTGGAGAGGGGCTTGGGTGCCGATTATATGTATATATGGTCAGTCTCTAGGGCATTGTCCTGCTTGATAGAGCAATGTCACTGTTCCTTGCCTCTGTCATTCATGAGTGGCCTTTAAACCTTTAACTGTACCAAAAGACAAATGTACCTGTTAAGGAGAAATAGGGCAAAGGTATCGTGCAGGGAAAAGAAATACTATCACGAAAGGGAAAGAAATAGGTTAAACGCGTAAAATATTATTCCAAATATAACGGGTGTTTACGACAATGAATTTATGTATACATGAATAACATTCGGTGTTACGACAATGAATTTATGTATACATGAATAACATTCGGTGTTACGACAATGAAATCATGTATACATTCATGAATAACATTCGGTGTTACGACAATGAAATCATGTATACATTCATGAATAACATTCGGTGTTACGACAATGAATTTATGTATGCATTCATGAATAACATTCGGTGTTACGATAATGAATTTATGTATGCATTTATGAATAACATTCGGCGTTATGACAATGAATTTATGTATGCATTCATGAATAACATTCGGTATTACGACATTGAATTTATGTATACATTCATGAATAACATTCGGTGTTACGACAGTGAATTTATGTATGCATTCATGAATAACATTCGGTGGTATGACAATGAATTTATGTATGAATTTATGAATAATATTGGTATTACGACAATGAATTTATTGTTACATTCATGAATAACATTCGGTGTTACGACAATGAATTTATGTATGTATTCATGAATAACATTCGGTGGTTAGTGGTTTTTACTTTGAACACTTTACAGTTTCAGGGATAATTCTGATCCGCACAGAAATTTTTCAGTTACCAAAGGTGGCCTGTTCTAGTACAGAGATTTTCAGCACCGCTTGTTGTGGTTTGTAACTGCCCTTCCGCCTTATTTTCATTGATTTGCATGCTCTTGCGCGTCTTTGCCTCCAGGATGTTGCATATTAGAATTTGCTTCAATGTAACGTTTCATTGCCTCTTTTGGATATTATTAATTTATTGAAACGTGAGACAAAGTTTTATGTAGGAGACCATTAACGTTTCATAATTTTTTCAATTGAATATATTTTCACATACAGCATATGCCTCTTGGTTTAAAGATTTAAAGGCCGCTCATAAATAGCAGAGGCAAGTGACAGTGACATTGCCCTATCGAGCAAGCCAATGCCCTACAGCAGTGGTTCCCAAACTATCTTAATTGACGCCCCCTTTTTGCTTCCAGTAGACCTGTACGCCCCCCCCCCCACTCTTTTTTTTATATGAAATGATTCTTACAGTTATATCTTAGCACTGTACAGGAAAACAGATTTCTGTTTGTATTACATTTTAATAATGAAAGCCACTCAAACAAATAATAGTTCATTCCAGTAACTAAAAGCGAAACATTTGGTTCAAAGTGACCGAAAAAAAGTTTGAACATTAGCAAATTGGCAAAATTGAGTTGCAATTTTTAGAATAGATAATTTGAAAACATGGCATATAATATTTGGAAATACTTATGAGACTAAGTCACAATTTCTGGTCAAATTTAGTGAGATGGATGCATGTATGTAATGACAGATATTTGTTCTTTTAATGATTTTATTATTCTATTAAACAAGTAATTTCGAGCAGATGACTTCACGCCCCCCTTGTATCATACTCACGCTCCCCTAGTGGGGCGCGCCCCCCAGTTTGGGAACCACTGCCCTAGAGACTGGCCATGTATACGTATGATCAGCGCCCAAGCCCCCTCTCCACCCAAGCTAGGACCAAGAAGAGCTAGGCAATGGCTGCTGTTGACTCAGCAGATAGACCCATAGGCTCCCCCAAGCCCCTAATCCTTAACTAACAAGGATGGTGAGGTTGCAGCGACCAAAGAAACTGACGAGTCGGAGCGGGACTCGAACCCCAATCTGGCGTTCACTAGTCAGGGGCGTTACCACATCGGCCACCACAGCCCTAACCTTTTATTGCCTTTCTAGCATACAGTAAATGTATTGATATTTAAGACATAAATTTTGTATAGGAAAAAAAATAATGTTTCATAATTCCAATTGTGAATATATATTTTTTTTTACGTACAGTATATTTCCCTATATACCCATCCCATTTCTAAAGCCAATTAAAATAAATATATTGATATTTAAGACATAGTTTTGGGTAGGAAAAAAAATAATGTTTCATAATTCAAATTGTGAATATATTTATTTTACGCACAGTATATTTCCCTATTTATCCATCCCATTTCTAAAGCCAATTAAAATAAATGTATTGATATTTAAGACATAGTTTTGTATAGGAAAAAAATAATGTTTCATAATTCCAATTGTGAATATATTTATTTTACATACAGTATATTTCCCTGTATATCCATCCCATTTCTAAAGCCAATTAAAATAAATGTATTGATATTTAAAACATAGTTTTGTATAGGAAAAAATAATGTTTCATAATTCCAATTGTGAATATATTTATTTTTTACGTACAGTATATTTCTCTATATATCCATCCCATTTCTAAAGCCAATTAAAATAAATGTATTGATATTTAAGACATAGTTTTGGGTAGGAACAAAAATAATGTTTCATAATTCAAATTGTGAATATATTTATTTTACATACAGTATATTTCCCTGTATACCCATCTCATTTCTAAATCCAATTTAATTTAGTGAAAACAACAAGAATAAAACGAAACTACAGCGTCGTGTCCACGAACGAACCATGGCGTGTGTAAAACACCTGTCACTCTAGTGTTTGAGGAAGTACACGTGTCTTTATCTATCTCCCTCTCTCTGGCGTCGCAACCATCACCTGTTGATATTGTTCCACGGCCTGACGCGGAAGCGATTGGGGGTACGCCAGTGGAAAGATAGGCTGGTCATAGGTCTTAATGAAAAGTATGTCATTAAACTTACGTTTACGGCAAGATGTCTGGGGACGGGGGGTGGGGGTGGGGGGGGGGGGGGAGTCATAGCTGTTGGGTGAGGCTTCGGATGTCTTTATCACTGAGATGCTCTGATATTCTGATATTATTATTAGTGTTGAATTATTATTTTTATTTTTATTATTATTATTATTATTATTATTATTATTATATTATTACCATTATTATTATTATATTATTATTTTTATTATTATTATTACTGTTATTATTATTATTACTATTATTATTATTTTTATTATTATTATTATTACTATTATTAATATTATTATTATTACTATTATTATTATTATTATTATTATTATTATTTTTATTATTATTATTATTATTATTATTATTATTATTATTATCAATGAGGAAATTCATTGAAAAATTTAGTATTCTTGTGGGTGTGGCGGACGATATTAAAAACACATTAATTGGCAGAGACTTTAATTGTTGGGTAGATGATGAAAATGATAATAAGGCTAAAGAAGTCAAGGAAGTATTTGAGATGTTTAATTCAATAAACAGTGTTATGGTATCAACGTCAGTAGGTGGTCATACACTCGACTTGGTCATATGTGGGAAAGATTCTGACCTAATAAGAAACCTTGGAGTGGAACCAGACTTTGAGATCTCAAAAACGCATAAACTCATCACTTTTGATGTCAATATAAATTGCATCAGAGTATTGAAGAAATGGATCACATAGGGAACGGGAAAATTTCGATGCTGAGAATTTTATTGAAGCTAGTGTAGCGCAAATGTCTTGTGAGAACATACAATGTGAACATATGGTAGATAGAGAATGTGTTGGGTGTTATACCAAAAAAATATAATGACAATTTGGAAAGATATATGATACCAAGTGTCCTATAAAGCGCAAACAAATGGTTGTACACGAAAATGTTACATGGTATAATAGTGAGCTATTATAGGCAAAAAGACATAGACGTAAGATGGAAGGTAGATGGAAAAGACCCAAATCCTCACAAACCAGAAATCTATATAATAGGTCAGAAATGACTATAACATCCTGTTAGAAAAAACAAAAAGAAAATTCTACAACGGCGAAAGTAAAAACTAATAACATGAGGGAGTTTAAAAAAAAACCTAGATGATTTGATGGGATTAAAGAAAAAAATATGTCTTGTCTGATAATTTCTGTGCAGGGAAATTTGCTATATTCTTCAATGAAAAAATTGATAAAATTTATAGAGGTTTCCCCCAAAGTCACTTAGAAGGAGAGTCAGTTATGCCAGTGAAGGAGGGTAAGAAGTTGATAAAATTTAAGGAAATAAATATGTGACTTGTTAAAGGTTATGAGAGAGATGAAGAATACATATTGTGGAAACGACCCTTTCCCAAACAGTTCAATAAGTGAAGCTCCAAACAAGCAAGTTGTATATAATATTTACCTAAATATAATTAACCTAAGTATATCACAATCCAGTTTTCCTAGCTGTGAACAAAACTGCGTTGATCAAACCAATATACAAAGGAAAAGGTGATGTAAACGACCTAAATTCATATAGGCCCATTTCAAATTTATCCTACATGTCGAAGCTTATTGAAAAAAATCATAAGTGAGCAATTATGGGCGCATATTGATGAGTTAAGAGGTTAGAGGTATTCCCGGAAAATCAATCGGCCTACAGAGCTAATCACTCTACAGAAACTACCTTATGCTCAATAATGAATGATATGATAGGTCTTCTTAATGAGGGAAAGTGTGGAATTTTGATTATGTTAGATCTTAATGCTGCTTTCGATACTGTTGTGCACGAGTACTTACTTGACGACTTAAAGTCCATTGGAGTGACTGAGGAAGCACTGGAATTTTTGCGAAGCTACTTAACGAACAGGAAGACTATTGTAGAAGTTTCTGTAAACCGATCCAGTGAAAGAATTCTTATGAAAGGTGTACCACAGGGTAGTGTTCTGGGCCCTATCTTGTTCAACATGTATACTATCGAGCTATCACACATCTTGAAAAAACAAAAAGTGGGCTTTAAACTATATGCAGATGATACTCAGTTCTACCTCTCAATTTCAACAACACAAGATACAAAGAAGAAAATTGATGAGATAATGACTGAAATAAAAACATGGATGCAGAGGAAAAAGCTTAAATTAGATGATGATAAAACAGAATGTATGTTTTTTGGCACAAAGGTGGGTTTGAAGAATTACCAGTTATTTCAAAGTATAAAAAATGGTGATGCTGATGTTAGGATTGTGCCTGTTGTGAAAAATTTGGGTGTACTGATGGATTGTAATTTGTCAATGAGGGATCAAATAGTGAACATAGTGAAAGTGTGTAACTATCACCTGAGAAACATAGCATTTATTAGAAAATATTTAACAGAGGGCAGTACAAAACTTTTAGTGATGAGTTACGTAATATCAAGGCTTGATTATTGCAATTCTCTGTACTATAAATTGCCCAATACACTACTAAGAAAGCTTCAAAATGTGCAAAACCGGGCGGCTAGACTGATAAAAGGCATTAAATTTCGGGAGAGAATAACTCCTGCACTGATCGATCTACATTGGTTACCTGTTAAGGCTAGAATTGAATTTAAGATTTGTTTGTTGACTCACAAAGCACTTACAAGTGATAAGCCTAAATATCTTCGTGATTGCTTGGTCCCCTACCCTCAAGCTACTAGCGCTGCTTTAAGGGTTAGACATGCTGATGCCTCATATAGACTACTCGAAATTAGTGTGAATCATGCAATAGGAGGAAGAATGTTTTGTTATGCTGCCCCGAGACTCTTCAACGACCTTCCACTTGATGTCAGGAATAGCAAAAATGTGGCAGCTTTCAAGAAAAACCTGAAGACTTATCTCTTTGGAAAGTGTTATAATAGTGATCTGAAAACTATTAAGCCTGAATACAAATGCTAGCGAAATAACTAAAAAGATACAGAGCAAAATATTAACTGGAAAGAAATTATTTTCACACACCAAGGCCCGCCTGAACAGACTCTTGGTGTTTGATGGAGGGCGAGAAATAAACCCCTAAAAGTAAAAGCATCTATTATTATTATTATTATTATTATTATTATTATTATTATCATCTAAATTCTTTAAAAGTTCGTCTAGGCACGCTGTTAATAACTTAGGCAAGATGGGGTTTACCTGTCTAACTCCTTTATAAATCGGAATTTTGTCACCATCTTTATGCATTTTTAGGATCGATGTACTTCCATTATAGACATCTTTAAGTTTTCTAAAATAGGATTCATCTATTCCTTGTCTTTGAAGTGCTTTCATTTCTGCTAAAGTATATATAGTGTATAGTTTCTCTAATTCGCCGTTATAAAACCTCAAAGGAAATTCTAAGATGGGATAATTTATTGTCGTGTAAAGTAGTGACCATTATTATTTTTATTATTAATTGCTAAGCTACAACCCTAGTTGGAAAAGCAGAATGCTATAAGCCCAGGGGCCCCAACAGGGGAAATAGCCCAGTGAGGAAAGGAAACAAAGAAAAATAAAATATTCTATGGACAGTAACAACATTAAAATGAATAATTCCTATATAAACTATAAATACTTTAACAAAAAAGAGAAAGAGAAATTAGATAGAATAGTGTGCCCTAGTGTACCCTGAAGCAAGAGAACTCTAACCTTAGGCAGTGGAAGACCATGGTACAGAGGCTATAGCACTACCCAAGACTAGAGAACAGTGGTTTAATTTTGGAGTGTCCTCCTACAAAAGTTGCTTATCGTAACTAAAGAGTCTCTTCTACCCTTACCAAGAGGAAAGCAGCCACTGAATAATTACAGTGCAGTAGTTAACCCCTTGGGTAAAGAAGAATTGTTTGGTAATCTCTGGTGTCAGGTGTATGAGGACAGAGGAGAATCTTTAAAGAATAGGCCAGAATATTCGGTGTATGTGTAGGCAAAGGGAAAGAACCGTAACCAGAGAGAAGGATCCATTGTAGTAGAAAGGACCCCATAACTCTCCAGCGGTAGTATCTCAACGGGCGGCTGGTGCCCTGGCCAACCTTCTACCTACTTGATGGTTTGTGTGTGTTAAATTTCCATCATTCAGACAGATAGTATGATAAGTGACAGTTGGTTGTCTGTTTTTATTTTGATCATATTTCAAACAAGGCCCATATCTTTAAGAAACCCCTTACAGAAAATATGTAAAATTATTGTTGAAATTATAATGAGATTTGTAAGTAAATGTATAAGTACAAAGTACGTATGTGCCTGGAAAATCCATTTGCTCAGAATGTTTATACACATGAGAGTATGAATTATCATTTGAGATATTTCATTACCATTATAGAGGAGGGAGGTACTGAGAAAGCAGTGAAACAGAGGGTGAACGAAGCATTGGATAAATGGGGAGAGGTAACTGGAGTTAATTTAGAGAAGAAAATTCCATTGAGGCTTAAAATTATATTGGGCAGAAACTTGGTCACATAACAGGAAAGGGGAGGGGGGAGGGACTACTGGAGAGAACCAAGATGAGGATGGTGAGATGGATTTCTGGAATATCACGAGTGGAAAGGAGGAGGCCGGGGTTGTCAAGATATAAGGGGAATGTGTTTTAAATGTAATGTAAAATATAGGTTAGGGGAGTTCGTCTGAGAGATTATGGTCATGTAATAAGAAAAGAGGAGGTGGAACCAATCAAGGGAGTTGAGAACATGCCAGTGATGGGGAAGAAGAGTTTGAGTTGTCAACGGAATAGATGTATGGATATGGTGAGGAGGGATATGGGTGGGAGGGGGAGACTAGGGGAAAAAGATACAAGAAATAGTTATTGATGAAAAAAAAAATGACTCCAACGGCTGACCCCTCTGAAAGAAGAAGAAGAAGAATTAAGAGTATCAAGGCTGAAAAAAAAAATTCAGCTAATTTTTTTTTTTTTTTTTTTTTTTTTTTTTTTTTTTTTTTTTTTTTTTTTTTTTTTTTTTTTTTTTGAGAGCTAGATTCGATCATACAGGTTATCAGTTAAGTAGAACTTTTGTGATTACCTTTCTTTGAGCAATCGGAAATGAAAGCCCTTATGTAAATTTTAGAACATAACAAGACACTTTATTAACTGATAATGGAATCCTAACAGCATTATGTCAAAAGAATGTTTAATGAGTCTGTGAGCCTAAGAGTATTATTTGATTTAATACTTCGTTAAATGACTCTGTGATTTGTACTCCACTATACTCAACGAAGTGAGAAAGGGTCAATAGGGGAGGGCACCTGGTTATAAAAGGACTCCCCCACTGATGCCACATCTCTACTGATCACCGGATCACTTTCCAACCCCTCCCCTTCTCTCTCTCTCTCTCTCTCTCTCTCTCTCTCTCTCTCTCTCTCTCTCTCTCTTTATTTGCTTTTGCTTCCAAGAAGTGCCTGTTGATAATGTAGGTAACTGCCTTAGCTTAGTTATGAAGGGGGCCATATGGCTATCTTGAAGAAGCAGAAAAGTTCATAGCAGTGCGCGTGTCACGGAGTTTGTAGTGGCAACGTCTGGTCCCTGCCATGTTAAGGAAGGATTATGGGAATGTTTATACGGAAAATACCTTAAATATTACCTCAGTGATTGGGTGGAACAAAAGTTCTAATAATTTCGGATGCAATTTCGGAAAGACACCAATGTATATAGAAACAGGGAAAGAAAGAGAGAAAGATGTGGAACGGTATTGGAGAAAGAAGGCAAGCGGGTGATCTGTGGAGATATGGCATAAAGGGGAACCCGTATAAAACCAGGTGCTCTTCCCTATCGGTCCTTTCTCGCTGCGTTGTTTATAGCAGTCTTCTTGTGGTTATGCATTCATCTTGGGAGAAAGATCTTGTCTATATGTATGAGTATTTATGTGTTTAGATTCAACATTGTTATTTACATTTGTCTTCTATGTATTCTTTTAAAATATGAACATTTCATTCTTGTGAAAGCTTGCGTTAAATTTAGTATTCTTCCCCCCACCTGGATTCTGTTTTATATTCCAATTTCGTAGTTACCGTCAGCTGCGACCTGATAGATCTAAATTACAGTATTTTTGTTAGAAACACACTTTTTGTTTTGGTTCGTAGTAATTCCAATACACAATATTTATTTTCCTAGCTGTTCGTTGTAGCTTATCGATGTAAATCATCCGTTAGATAAGGGTTAACATCTGTTGTGTCAAACGAAATGATTTAGTTTAGAAAAACCTATTATTAATGGCTACAAACTGAGAATGAATAACAAAGGCTACAGAACAAAAGGGCGATGTGGATGTATTATCTAAGCTCGTGCCGCGCATGAAGCTGAAAAATATAATGTATGAATGCTCTGCAGTCATAAGTAAGTTGCGTGGGTGGAAGGACATTGGACAAAGAGAATATTATTCGCTGCACACCATTGTTGTCCCGTGTATGACGTAGCTGATATAAATTTTGTTTACCGACTGGATAAGATTTAACATAATTCATAGTCTAGATTCTCTAGAACAAGGTCAATGATCTTGTTAACCTGTCGGTTTTGGCTGGTTCTGTAAAAGCAATTCTATGCTGATTGGATTGTTGTCCCGTGACGTCATGATCAGCAAAGCTGTTTTAGTCAGGGCCCCTCATACTAGGTTGGTTTCCTGTAACCTATCAGGCTAAAGTCAAACTCCAGACATGACTAAGGAAATGTCTAAGGCTTTTGTCCTGCAGTGAGTTAGAAACAGCTGTATTTGTTGTTGCTGTTGTTGATATAATTTTGTATCGCTTTGAAAAAGTCGGCAATTAATTCTGCCCGAAAACAAGACAGGAGATTGGACAAAGAGACTATTATTCGCTGCACACCATTGTTGTCCCGTGACGTCATGATCAGCAAAGCTGTTTTAGTCAGGGCCCCTCATACTAGGTTGGTTTCCTGTAACCTATCAGACTAAAGTCAAACTAAGTAAATATCTAAGGCTTTTGTCCTGCAGTGAGTTAGAAACAGCTGTATTTGTTGTTGTTGTTGTTGTTGATATAATTTTGTATCGCTTTGAAAAAGTCGGCAATTAATTCTGCCCGAAAACAAGACAGGAAATTGGGCAAAGAGAATATTATTCGCTGCACACGATTGTTCTCCTGTGAGTGACGAACCTGATATTAACTTTAACGTTTACCGACTGGATAAGATTTAACGTAATTCATAGTCTGGAACAGACAAGGTCAATGATCTTGTCGACCTGTCGGTTTTGGCTGGTTCTGTAAAAGCAATTCTACGCTGATTGCGTTAACGTTTCTTTTTTTCATCCTTGGGATTTTGACCTTTCTATTAACATAACCTTCAGGTAGTGATGAAATATCTTTATATCATGTTGAGTTATATTTTATTTATTTTTTTTTTACTTTAAATGCAACTTTATATATATTGCCAATCAACCCGGTAGGTCATTGTGGCTATTGAAGGAGCACATTAAGATATTGTATATATATATATATATATATATATATATATATATATATATATATATATATATATATATATATATATATTTATTTATTTATGTATGTATATATGTATGTATATATATTCTTTATATATATATATATAATGTGTGTATGTGAGTATCATTGTGTGTGTATATATGTATATATAAATAAATAAATATATATATATATATATATATATATATATATATATATATATATATATATATATATATATATATGTGTGTGTGTGTGTGTGTGTGTGTGTGTGCGTGTATCATTGTGTATATATACACACATATATATATACACACACACTACATATATATATATATATATATATATATATATATATATATATATATATATATATATATTTCTTCTTCAGTCATATACATATGTGTACTTTCTTCAAATTTCAGATGGTTCTGAGAACTTCAACAGTTTAAAATTTTTATAATTTATATCTGTTGAACAGGATGAAATAAGCCTCGTTATATAGTTTTATATGACTGATCTATTTTCCCGTTGTTATTGATCTTAAAACATGGTATATTTTATTATTATTATTGTTATTACTAGCCAAGCTACAACCCTAGTTGGAAAAGCAAGATGCTATAAGCACAAGGGCTCCAACAGGGAAAAATAGCCCAGTGAGGAAAGGAAATAAGGAAATAAATAAATGAGAATAAACTAACAATATATCATTCTAAAAACAGTAAAAGCGTCAAGACAGATATGTCCTATATAAACTATTAACAACGTCAAAAACAGATATGTCATATATAAACTATAAAAAGACTCATATATTTTATTTACTATATCCTTATTTCTTTTCCTCATTGGGCTGCTTTCCCTACTGGAGCCCTTGGTTTTGTAGCATTCTGTTTTTTCCTAACAGGATTGTAGCTTGGCCAATAATAATGATAATGATGTTAATAATATCCGATACTGAGCGGGTGGAAGGGAACCTCAGTTTAATAAGGAACTGTGGAATTAAGACAAAGCCAAACATTCTTAAATTTATTTCCATCACCAACAAATAATGACGTTTCAAACATCTGTGTGTTCATAATCATGTTCCTTTGTAAAGGAAAGTTAAACAATAAAGAGCAAGCTGTACATAAATATATTAAACAAATAAGATCTAAGTTAGAATGGGAAAAGGCATAATTAGGCAATTTTCAAAGAAAAACTAGAAATTTCTTGGTTAAGTTGTGGCTTATTATATAAAAATTGACTCTGCTATTCTTATTTCATTTTCATATGAACCTCTGTATAATGTTGAAAAGTTGTCCAAAGAGAACGAACACTTACAATCCATGTCGCAATGGTCTCGTATGCTGGACTGTAAAGGTTTGGACAAGGCTCTGCCAGTTCGGCTGTTAATCCCCTTGTGATCTTGGTAGCGAGAAAAGAATGATGTTAATAATAATGATGTTTTTAAGGCACTTAATTTCCTTGATTCAACCTCGTCAAGATGTCAAATAGAAAAATGTTTCAATTCATGCAATTATCGTCCAGTTTTTTTTAATCTTTGAAACATTTACGTGAAAGACGAATCAAAGTTTTTATTATTATGAAAATAAATCTTTATAGGACTGATATCACGCTATCCTGAATAGCGGTTTTTTTTTTTTTTTTTTTTTTTTACTTGGAGCAATTTTCGGAAATTCCTCTGGTACCATTTTGTGATTAAATAACATTATTGCCTGTTTCATTATAAACATAGAAATATGCTCTTGTCAGTACTAAATATTAATACAAGACGCTCCCTTTTATTTATTCCTTTTTGGATATATTTTAAGATATATCTTCATAGTCTCTTTTAATGATATAGTAACGTCCTTGACTGGGGTCCGAGTCCCGCTCAACCTCGTTAGTTTCTTTGGTCGCTGTAACCTCACCATCATTGTGAGCTAAGGATGGGGGATTTGGGGGAGCCTATAGGTTTATCTGCTGAATCATCAGCAGCCATTGCCTGACCCTCCTTGGTCCTAACTTGGGTGGAGAGGGGCATGGGCGCTTATCATATATATATATGGTCAGTCTCCAGGGTATTTTCCTGCTCGATAGGAAAATGTCATTTTCCCTTGCTCCTGCCATTCATGAACGGTCTTTATACCTTTAAACCGTTGTAAAAATACATTAAGTATAAATAGGCCCTTATGATCTGTATCTTCCAAATACTCAAATCAGATTATTTTTTTGCAATTTCTTCTATTAAGAAAAAAAAAACGTACAGTTGTATTCAAAGACTAAATAAATGTGATAATTTTTCTGTGAAAGTTATTTTAACGAATTAGGGGTATAATCAATTTTATTTTCTATTAATTAGAATAGAATAGAATAGAAAATTTCCTATTCTCTTCCAATGATTTAACTGGACAATTATAGAATTCTCAAAATAAAAATAATACCAATTCCCTAATATCGCAAGAGGGTCTGCCCCTCTCTTTTATGCTTCTCCTGTACTTCTCTTTCTCTCTATTTCCTTAATAATCTTTCCCTTCCCGAGTACCTGCCTTTGAGCTATAAACTGGATTGTATCCAGGGGTACTCTTCTTTTCCCCATATTCCCCAGTTCCCTATTCTTATTATTATTATTGGACAATTATCCTAAAAATAAGACGTTGCTTTGGGCCCTGACGTGTACTAACTTTGAAAGGGGAAGAAGTGATCCATATTTTCTTAATACATTGTATAATGATTATGTATACTATATTAGAATGTATATTTTTGGGATTCATCTCTCTCTCTCTCTCTCTCTCTCCTCTCTCTCTCTCCTCTCTCTCTCTCTCTCTCTCTCTCTCTCTTTCTCTCTCTTTACATACAATATCAAATACGCGGAACAGACTTCCAGCAAACGTTGAAAACGGTAACACGCTAAACGAATCCAAGAATGATTTAGACATTATAATAAATCTCTAAACATATAAACTAATTCTCTCTATCCAAGAACAAGTAAAGTCTCTGCGGATGGACTAAAAGTCTTTGAGACACCCAAAATCCTTGTAACTCTCTCTCTCTCTCTCTCTCTCCTCTCTCTCTCTCTCTCTCTCTCTCTCTCTCTCTCTCTCTCTCTCATTGAGAATAAATATATCTCTTGAGATATGAGAGAGTAACATATAAAATAATGGCATGAAGTTAAACCAATATTTCCAAAGTACAATGGATTTTCTCTCTCTCTCTCTCTCTCTCTCTCTCTCTCTCTCTCTCTCTCTCTCTCTCTCTCTCTCTCTCTCTCTGGTTAATGGACACTGAAAGACATTCATACAAGAATATTGCATGTATATTTCTTAACCGTTGATACTTGTGTTTTATTATGATAGAAATATATTTACGATTTCATTCTTTTCGCTGCCACACTTGCAGCTAAAGCGTAATTTTTTGTTTATCTGAAATTGACATCAAGAATACCTGTGCCGCGTGATAGGGATAGTTTAGAGTCTAGTCAAACCATCACAATAGTCCAGGTGTATCTGAGAGAGAGAGAGAGAGAGAGAGAGAGAGAGAGAGAGAGAGAGAGAGAGAGAGAGAGAGAGATGATAGTGAAATGAATAATGCGAATGTGAATAGTTATGCAATATTGATAAATAACAGTAAAGAAAGTGATGATAATCTTTCGAAGAACATTCATCATCAGCAAAATTGTACTATTCAGGGCCACCCATATTAGGTTGGTTTGCTGTGAGTGATTAAACGAAGATCACCCACCATCACCAATCCACACTGGCCAGCGT
The DNA here is from genome assembly GCF_036898095.1 of Palaemon carinicauda. Classification (NCBI taxonomy): domain Eukaryota; kingdom Metazoa; phylum Arthropoda; class Malacostraca; order Decapoda; family Palaemonidae; genus Palaemon; species Palaemon carinicauda. The sequence goes on from NC_090755.1 coordinate 83,620,534, forward strand.
GGTGATGAAAAAATGGCCAAAATCACTTGCATAAAGGGACATGTCTGAGGCCATTGTCCTGCAGTGGACTAGAAACGGCCACGTCGAAGGATTATTATTAAGAGTTAAAATGGAAAACAATTAAAGGTAAAGAAATTGAACAATTAAATAGGAAAAGGCAGAAATTGATGTGACTTAGGTCCGAAGGAACAAGAGATTTTAAAACGGGGTCCCATGATTCTACAGCAAGTTCCCACTAACATTAAGAAGACTGATGATATGAAGTCTTTTAAGAAGTGTATTTTTTTTTTCTGAATGTTATGATTGTGTAGAATTTAACATTGACGCCGACTACGCTGTGATTCTTCAAATCTCCCTTATATAATAAAGAGCAAGTGTATGAATACATACATATATATATATATATATATATATATATATATA
>NC_090755.1:83628456-83630956 GCF_036898095.1 Palaemon carinicauda
ATGTGTAATATATCGCATGTAATTAATTGTCCCTTATGAATTATCATCATATTGAATATATAAATATGTATATATATGTATAAATATTTATATATATATTTATATATGTATATATATATATATACATATCTATGTATATATATACTGTATATATATATATATATATATATATATATATATATATATATATATATAAATATATATATATAATATATATATATAATATATATATATATAGAGTTGGTAAGCTGAAGGAAGGATAAAAAAGATTAAATTTTGACTTAGCATTTTCGTATTAGCATGCCTCTTTTGAGTCAATATATATATATATATATATATATATATATATATATATATATATAATATATATATATATATATATATATATATATATATATATATATATATATATATATATATGTATATATATACATAAGCCACAAATACTCCACTCTGCAACAGGATCCAAAATCCTTAAGGAAAATGACTTTAATGATGTATATTTTGTGCCCAGCCAGCGATTCGAACCTTAGCGCCGATAGAAATAAGGAGAAACATTTGAATTACCCTTATTTCTATTCCGGGCTATGGTTCGAATCCTTGTCCCTGCAATTTCCCCCCATGGGTCTGTGATCCCGTGGCAGAGGGAATTCGATATGAAATGGTATTTGTGGCTTATCTGAAAAAAAAGGAAATCACAAAGGTTCGTAACAACTATCATTATGTCATCATCATCATCATCATCATCATCAGCCGTAACTAGGCCTCTGCGGCATAAAGGACTCAGATATGTCTGTTTGGTGGGTTGCTGTGGCCTGTTGGTAACGTCTCTGCCTGGTGTTTGCCAGTCGGGGGTTCGAGTCCCGCTCAGACTCGTTAGTGCCATTAGTGTCAGCAACCTTACATCCATCCTTGTGAGCTAAGGTTGGGGGGTTTGGGGGAGCCTATAGGTCTATCTGCTGAGTCATCAGCGGCCACTGCCTGCCCCCCCCCCCCTGGTCCTAGCTTGAGTGGAGAGGAGGCTTGGGCGCTGATCATATACTATTTGGTCAGTCCCTAGGGCATTGTCCTGATTGCTAGGGCAATGTCACTGTCCCTTGCCTCTGCCATTCATGAGCGACCTTTAAACCTTTAAAAGGCGGCGGAGACCTGATCACTTCAGGCTCACCAATGTCGCAATGTAGCGGTTGGGTACTAACAGAAAGGCGAGGTGATGTAACTGACTTTATTCAACAAGGTAACGAGGTTATATACAAACAGTAGGGGGCAACAATGGCACAAAATTCCATCAATGTGAAACATGCAATAGCAAGCTTAAACGGGTTTTTCTATTATCAGTACGTGAGTGAGCGAGGGGTAAAAAGAAATCAGTAGAATTAACAAGGTAACGAGTTTATATACAATAATTGCACAAAATTCCATCAATGTGAAACATGCAATAGCAAGCTTAAAACGGGTTTTTCTAATATCAGTACGTAAGTGAGCGAGGGGTAAAAAGAAAAACAGAAGGATTACATTGTAGGAGAGTCTATTTATGGTCTCCATGCCATTCTAAACCCGTAAATTTTCTTAGTTCGTCAATCCATTTCTTCCTTCTCCTGCCTTGCAATCTCTAGGAACCCAGTCTGTTATTTTTAATGTCCATATATCGACTGTCATTCTCAATATATGTAGTGCACATGTCAATTTCTTTTTCTTAAATGTTCTTAGAATATCCTCTAAACTTTATTTTACTATCGTATCCATGTTGCTCTTTTTTTCTGACTCTTAGTGTTATTTCCAACATTATTCTTTCCATACATATTTGAGTTTAACTAGCATGCGTTTTAAGGTTTTATTAAGTTTCAAGTTTCTGATGCATAAGTTAATAATGTTAGTATCATTTGATTGAATTCTTTTCTTTTTATAGAAAGAGGCATCTTACGTTTCATAACCTCAGTTTGCTTACCAAATGCTCTCCATTCCATGCTTATCCTTCTTTGAATTTCTGTCTCATGTCCTGGGAAAACACTTATTGTCTGTTATAAATACGTACATTCATTAACAACCTCTAGAGGTTCGTCCATAACCCTTGTTTGTTATCTCACTGCATTTTCATTGAGTATTATCTTTGTCTTACTCAGATTACTTTTTAATCCTACATTTCTGCTTTCTCTATTCAAATCTTTTATCATCTTTTGTAATTTCTCCTATGATTCTCTAAACAGAATTATGTCATTTTTAAATCTTACGTTGTTAAGGTGGTCCCCATTAATGTTAAATCCTACATTTTCCTAATATAAATTCTTGAAAACTTCTAGGCATGCTGTAAATAATTTAGGAGAGATGGGGTCTCCCTATCCAACTCCTTTCTCAATCGTCATATAATAAGAGGATAAACGTAAATGCAGGGTCTCCCTATCTAACTCCATTTTCAATCGTCATATAATAAGAGGAGAAACGTAAATGCAGGGTCTCCCTATCCAACTCCTTTCTCAATCGTCATATAATAAGAGGAGAA
>NC_090755.1:83638456-83639490 GCF_036898095.1 Palaemon carinicauda
TCAAAGAGCTGGAAATGATTAAATTTTGGAAGGTCAAAGAGCTGGAAATGATTAAATTTTGAAAGGCCAAAGAGCTGGAAACGATTAAATTTTGGAAGGTCAAAAAGCTGGAAATGATTAAATTTTGGAAGGTCAAAGAACTGGAAATGATTAAATTTTGGAAGGTCAAAGTCAGAGGCCAAAGTCACGGTCAAGCAAAATTTATATTCACGTAATCAGCCATAAGTTTGGATACTGTTATCACAAAGACTTCAAACTCTATTCATATGTGAGTGTGTTACAATCCACGCCAATTAATACATGTTAAGGTCAAAGGTCAAGGTCAAGGCCAAGCAAAAGGTCGAGAAATAAGCTGCCGCGGTAGAGGTCTGCGCTTTACGGAGTACCCCTCTAGTTATTATTATTATTAGCTGAGCTACAACCCTAGTTGAAAAATCAGGATCCTATAAGCCCTATATGGGCTCCAACAGGGAAAATAGCCCAGTGAGGAAAGGTAATTAAGGCACACTGACTCCTCCTGCAGGCACTGAAATATCAAGGGCTTACAATTGTTATTGCGCAGTGGTATGATATTATTATTATTACTTGCTAAACTACAACCCTATTTGGAAAAGCAGGATGCTATAAGCCCGAGGGCTCCAACGGGGAAAATAACAGGGTTGTGAACGTTCTTGGGGTTATGAATTCGTAGAATATACATGATATTTATAACATAGTTTTAATATAATACCATAATAAAATAATTGAACATTAAACAGTATGATTTTTTCATTTAAAAAGAAAAAAAAAAGATTAATCACAATAACCCTTACCATATTATACTTTTTTCGTTTGAGATAAGCATGATAAAGTATGAAGATATCAAAGTATAACAAATGAAAAGAATTTGGTATTTCTTTCATATAACTTTGCTAACTCTTGTTATATTTCATACTATCATAATTTCTTTTTCATAACTTTGCTAACTATTGATATATTTCATACTATCATAATTTCTTTTTTATAACTTTGCTAACTATTGTTATATTTCATAC
>NC_090755.1:83639990-83642490 GCF_036898095.1 Palaemon carinicauda
TAAGGAGGAACAGGCAATGGCTGCTGATAACTCAGCAGATATACTTATAGGATCCCCTGAAATCCCCATCTTAGCTCACAACGATGGTGAGGTTGTAGTGACCAATGGAACTAATGAGTTTGAGCTGGACTCGAACCCCTGTCTGGCAATCACCAGGCAGGGACGTTACCGCATCGGCCACCACAACCCTATATGTTTATCTTGTTACACAAGATAAACACATGTACCATGTTGCGATAAACACTGAATTCAGTTATCATGTAAACAGAGAAACACCTGTATATACAACTTCGAAAGATAATACCTGAACACTCAAAAAAAAAAGTGAGAACACGCAAAATTGTAATCTGTAACGCAAGAGCAATACAGACGTCAATATAAATGATGAAATACTGGAGTGATATTTCATGTATCGAGAAACGTTCTTTTTGTCATTTGGAGCTGTATTCAAGAAAATAACAATTCAATATATATATTCTTAATGTTTACATATTTGTAAGACAATTGGATTAATACCGATAAGTATATTATCATTATCATTATTATCAAGAAAAATTTTTATTTACCAATAGTAAAATTGTGAAAGAAAGAAAAAAAAGAATGAATCAATAGCAATAAAAACTATAAAAACACCCTAGGAGTGCAGACCTCCACCACGGCAGCTTATTTCTCGAAATCAGCTTGCCTTTTCCCAATATCAATTTAGAACGTAGGGTTATTTGAAGTGTGTGTGACAACCTAGTACGAACTTGGGTTTAAGGTCAAGGTTAATTCAGTCCACCCTTTGCTTGACCTTGACCTAGACCTTTGACCTAGGAGTTTCAAAAGGGAATCACTTCCACGTCTCAGCATAACAATTAATCCACGAAAGATTCACTGAGTGAGTTTATTATAGAACACTCTCCCTTATATACAAAAGCTCAAAGCAACAAGAAATTTCATGTTCAAAAACAGACACCGTTACAGATCAGAAAAGCAGACATGTTTATTCTGGTTCTTTTTAGTGCGAGGGAAGAGCGAAGATACAAGCATAATATATACACAAAATGAACTATGTACGATCGTGTGACACACGGTTGGTACAATGTTATCATTATTTATAAACTGTACTGTTAAATTGAGACTAGTCTAATCCTGTAAAAAGATAAACATTTCCTACAGTTATATCTTTCTTCACCATCTAAATCTTAATCCGATCCTGAACAACTATTACTCTTTCGTTGTGACAACATTTGCTGTCGTTTTTATGTGTAGACTCAAGCCACTTGTTCGTAGATCTGCTGACGATAAGAGAATTATCTCCAGCTGAGATAATTACCTGCCTATTTGTTACTGAGCCCGTAGTAACCAGTTTTTGGATAGATTATTATTATTATTATTATTATTATTATTATTATTATTATTATTATTATTATTATTTGCTAAGCTACAACCCCAAGTGGGAAAAGAAGGATGCTATAAGTCCATGGCCTCCAACAGGGAAAATAACCCAGTGAGGAAAGGAAATAAGGCAACAGGGAGAATAGTTTGCTCGAGTGTACCCTCAAGCAAGAGACCCCTACCCCAAGACAGTGGAAGACCTTGGTGCAAAGACTATGGCACTACCAAAGATTAGAGAACAATTTGATTTTGGGAGTGCCCTTCTCCAGGAAGAGCTGCTTACCATTGCTAAAGAATCTATTCTAACCTTACCAAGAGGAAAGTAGCCACTAAACACGTAGAGAAGTACCTTTCGCATCATTGGTCAACGCCAGTAAGAAAGTTCTACAGAATTGACCGTCAATAACATCTTCACTCCAATAGAATTTTAAGGAAATGAGTTTAAGGCTCCTGCTGAAAAAACTATTGCTTGAGGGTACACACGGACACACTATTCTGTCTGATTTATCTTCCTTTTTTTTTTCTTTTTAAGTTTTTATAGTTTACATATGAAAGATTTATTTTAATTTTATTGCTGTTCTAATAATATCTTATTTTAAACGCGCATTATTTCTCTTGTATTTTATTTATTTCCTTATTTCCTTTCCTCACTTTGCTATTTTTCTTGTTGGAGCCCTTGGGCTTAGAGCATCCTGATTTTCCAAATTGAGTTATAGCTTAGCAAGTAATAATAATAATAATAATAATAATAATAATAATAATAATAATAATAATAATAATAGCTTACCTTACTTAGCTAAAAGTCTCTTACTACTTTGGCATTTAATCAACTGCGATGGGTCATCGCTAAAGTAGAAAAGGACATAGAAAAAAAAGACCTGTTAAAAAATGTAAAGTTTGCTCACCTCCAGATACTTCATTTAAACAAAACGAGGTATGGTGTGTTGATTATACAGTGTATATTTGATATACTGTATACACACACACATACAAACACACACACACACACACACATATATATATATATATATATATATATATATATTTCAAATAAGCCATATATATTAATACATTAAAGTCTGGATTCTCTTAAATACCTCGGGATCAGAGCCCCAGGCAA
>NC_090755.1:83647490-83654990 GCF_036898095.1 Palaemon carinicauda
ACACACACACACAAACACAAAAAGAGAAGTAGAGAATAAAGAACGAACATTTTTTGTAATCCAAAGATGAATAATGAAGTAAACATATAAGTAATAAACAATAAAACAAAACTTATGTCAACTGAACCATGTTTAAATTTATGAAATTTCACTAATTCAACTTTATGATTAGGAAGAATATTTTACAACTCAATCATAACCAACAACTTTTAATCTCTCTCTCTCTCTCTCTCTCTCTCTCTCTCTCTCTCTCTCTCTCTCTCCGTTCAAAAGAATACTGAAGAATATTTTACAACTCAATCATAAAAGACAATGTTTAATCTCTCTCTCTCTCTCTCTCTCTCTCTCTCTCTCTCTCTCTCCTCTCTCTCTCTCTCTCTCTCTCTCTCTCTCTTCAAAAGAATACTGAAGAATATTTTACAACTCAATCATAACCAACAATTTTTAATCTCTCTCTCTCTCTCTCTCTCTCTCTCTCTCTGTTCAAAAGAATACTGAAGAATATTTTACAACTCAATCATAACCGACAATTTTTATTATCTCTCTCTCTCTTCTCTCTCTCTCTCTCTCTCTCTCTCTCTCTCTCTCTCTCTCTCTCTCTCTCTCTCTCTCCTCTCTCTCTCTCTCTCTCTCTCTTCAAAAAAATACTGAAGAATAATCTACAACTCAAATCATAACCGACAATTTCAATCTCTCTCTCTCTCTCTCTCTCATCTCTCTCTCTCTCTCCTCTCTCTCTCTCCTCTCTCTCTCTCTCTCTCTCTCTCTCTCTCTAACAAAAGATTGGTTCATCATCAAGAATGAAAAGAGATAATTGCTGTGAATTACAAATGTTTAATCGTAATTTAATGATAACATAATAATACATCAGTTGTGAAACAATTATAACTATAACATAAGAGGAAAATGAATCGTAACAAAGATAATTGAATAAGCTCTCACAACCTCCGTATGATATCATTATACTTAGAAAATAAGAATTATTGCGGATTTCATTGTAAATGCATTGTTTGCAGTATAAATAATAATAATACTAATAATAATAATAATAATAATAATAATAATAATAATAAAATAATTACAAAAGAATTTTCAGTGGATATTATATTTCCAGAGTTGAATTCGATAATTAATACCATTTGTGGTTGATATTTACGTGAATTAAAATTACTGTTAGTGACAACTGATCATTTTATATATATATATATATATATATATATATATATATATATATATATACATATACACATATAAATGCATATATATATATATATATATATATATATATATATATATATGTATGTATATATATATATGAATACAAGGTTTGTATATAATATTTGTATTTTGTATATATTTTCATATACATATATTTGTGTATATTTTCATATGCATATATGTATATACTGTATACACACATATATAAATATACATATATATATATAATTTATACATACATATATATATATATATATATATATATATATATATCATATATATATTACATATATACACACATACATGTATATATATAATATATTACATATATACACACATATATGTATATATACAGTATATATATGCATATATATATATATATACATATATATATATATATATATATATATATATATATATATATAAAACCAAATTATGTAATTATATTTCTCCCGATATAATACGCAACTATTTCATTTATCACACAGAGGACGTGACATGAAAACAAATCGTTTCTGGCACACGAAAATATATATATAACAATTATTCCCAATACCCCTATACGTGGGAGGGAACACACACACGATAAATCGGACGCTGATACCACATTCATAATCTATGCTGAAGTATATAGCCAAAAAAAAAAAAAAAAAAAAAAAAAAAAAAAAAAAAAGAGGCTTTCTTTTATTTATACATTCTATTCTTCGTGAATTTCTCAATGGAATATTCTTCTTGAATAGGTATAGTATGCAAGTTATGATAGTATGATATATAACAATAGTTAGCAAAGTTATAAAAAAGAAATTATGATAGTATGAAATATAACAATAGTTAGCAAAGTTATACAAAAGAAATTATGATAGTATGAAATATAACAATAGTTAGCAAAGTTATATGAAAGAAATACCAATTTTTTTTTCATGTGTTATACTTTCATTTCTTCATACTTTATCATGTTTATCTTAAACGAAAAAGTATAATTTGGTAAGGGTTATTGTTATTTATCTTTTATTTTTTTTCTTGTTAATGAAAAAATCATACTGTTTAATATTCAATTATTTTATCATGGTATTATATTAAAACTGTGTTATAAATATGATGCATATTCTACGAATTCATAACCCCAAGAACGTTCACAACCCTGTTATTTTCCCCGTTGGAGCCCCCGGGCTTTAAGCATCCTGCTTTTCCAAATAGGGTTGTAGTTTAGCAAGTAATAATAATAATAATGATAATAATAATAATAATAATAATAATAATAATAATAATAATAATAATAATAATAATAATAATACCACTGCGCCAATAACAGTTTTAAGGTCTTGATATTTCAGTGCCTGCAGGAGGAGTCAGTGTGCCTTAATTACCTTTCCTCACTGGGCTATTTTCCCTGTTGGAGCCCTTACAGGGCTTATAGGATCCTGATTTTCCAACTAGGGTTGTAGCTCAGCTAATAATAATAATAATAATAATAATAATAATAATAACTAGAGGGGTACTCCGTACAGCGCAGACCTCTACCGCGGCAGCTTATTTCTCGACCTTTGGCTTGGCCTTGACCTTGACCTTTGACCTTAACATATATTAATTGGCGTGGATTGTAACACACTCGAGTCTGAAGTCTTTGTGACAACAATATCCAAACTTATGGCTGATTACGTGAATATAAATTTTGCTTGGCCGTGACTTTGGCCTCTGACTTTGACCTTCCAAAATGTAATCATTTCCAGCTCTTTGACCTTCCAAAATATAATCATTTCCAGCTCTTGGACCTTCCAAAATTTAATCATTTCCAGCTCTTGGACCTTTCAAAATTTAATCATTTCCAGCTCTTGGACCTTCCAAAATATAATCATTTCCAGCTCTTTGATCTTCCAAAATTTAATCATTTCCAGCTCTTTGATCTTCCAAAATTTAATCATTTCCAGCTCTTTGACCTTCCAAAATTTAATCATTTCCAGCTCTTGGACCTTCCAAAATTTAATCATTTCCAGCTCTTGGACCTTTCAAAATTTAATCATTTCCAGCTCTTGGACCTTCCAAAATTTAATCATTTCCAGCTCTTTGATCTTCCAAAATTTAATCATTTCCAGCTCTTTGATCTTCCAAAATTTAATCATTTCCAGCTCTTTGACCTTCCAAAATTTAATCATTTCCAGCTCTTGGACCTTCCAAAATTTAATCATTTCCAGCTCTTGGACCTTCCAAAATTTAATCATTTCCAGCTCTTGGACCTTCCAAAATTTAATCATTTCCAGCTCTTGGACCTTCCAAAATTTAATCATTTCCAGCTCTTGGACCTTTCAAAATTTAATCATTTCCAGCTCTTTGACCTTCCAAAATTTAATCATTTCCAGCTCTTTGACCTTCCAAAATTTAATCATTTCCAGCTCTTTGATCTTCAAAATTTAATCATTTCCCGCTCTTGGACCTTCCAAAATTTAATCATTTCCAGCTCTTTGATCTTCCAAAATTTAATCATTTCCAGCTCTTGGACTTCCAAAATTTAATCATTTCCAGCTCTTGGACCTTTCAAAATTTAATCATTTCCAGCTCTTGGACCTTCCAAAATTTAATCATTTCCAGCTCTTTGATCTTCCAAAATTTAATCATTTCCAGCTCTTTGATCTTCCAAAATTTAATCATTTCCAGCTCTTTGACCTTCCAAAATTTAATCATTTCCAGCTCTTTGGACCTTCCAAAATTTAATCATTTCCAGCTCTTGGACCTTCCAAAATTTAATCATTTCCAGCTCTTTGATCTTCCAAAATTTAATCATTTCCAGCTCTTGGACCTTCCAAAATTTAATCATTTCCAGCTCTTTGACCTTCCAAAATTTAATCATTTCCAGCTCTTGGACCTTCCAAAATTTAATCATTTCCAGCTCTTGGACCTTTCAAAATTTAATCATTTCCAGCTCTTGGACCTTCCAAAATTTAATCATTTCCAGCTCTTTGATCTTCCAAAATTTAATCATTTCCAGCTCTTTGATCTTCCAAAATTTAATCATTTCCAGCTCTTTGACCTTCCAAAATTTAATCATTTCCAGCTCTTTGACCTTCCAAAATTTAATCATTTCCAGCTCTTTGACCTTCCAAAATTTAATCATTTCCAGCTCTTTGATCTTCCAAAATTTAATCATTTCCAGCTCTTTGATCTTCCAAAATTTAATCATTTCCAGCTCTTTGACCTTCCAAAATTTAATCATTTCCAGCTCTTTGACCTTCCAAAATTTAATCATTTCCAGCTCTTTGATCTTCCAAAATTTAATCATTTCCAGCTCTTGGACCTTCCAAAATTTAATCATTTCCAGCTCTTGGACCTTCCAAAATTTAATCATTTCCAGCTCTTGGACCTTTCAAAATTTAATCATTTCCAGCTCTTTGACCTTCCAAAATTTAATCATTTCCAGCTCTTTGACCTTCCAAAATTTAATCATTTCCAGCTCTTTGATCTTCCAAAATTTAATCATTTCCCGCTCTTGGACCTTCCAAAATTTAATCATTTCCAGCTCTTTGATCTTCCAAAATTTAATCATTTCCAGCTCTTTGACCTTCCAAAATTTAATCATTTCCAGCTCTTGGACCTTTCAAAATTTAATCATTTCCAGCTCTTGGACCTTCCAAAATTTAATCATTTCCAGCTCTTTGATCTTCCAAAATTTAATCATTTCCAGCTCTTTGATCTTCCAAAATTTAATCATTTCCAGCTCTTTGACCTTCCAAAATTTAATCATTTCCAGCTCTTTGACCTTCCAAAATTTAATCATTTCCAGCTCTTTGACCTTCCAAAATTTAATCATTTCCAGCTCTTTGATCTTCCAAAATTTAATCATTTCCAGCTCTTGGACCTTCCAAAATTTAATCATTTCCAGCTCTTTGATCTTCCAAAATTTAATCATTTCCAGCTCTTGGACCTTCCAAAATTTAATCATTTCCAGCTCTTTGACCTTCCAAAATTTAATCATTTCCAGCTCTTTGACCTTCCAAAATTTAATCATTTCCAGCTCTTGGACCTTTCAAAATTTAATCATTTCCAGCTCTTGGACCTTCCAAAATTTAATCATTTCCAGCTCTTTGATCTTCCAAAATTTAATCATTTCCAGCTCTTTGATCTTCCAAAATTTAATCATTTCCAGCTCTTTGACCTTCCAAAATTTAATCATTCCAGCTCTTTGACCTTCCAAAATTTAATCATTTCCAGCTCTTGACCTTCCAAAATTTAATCATTTCCAGCTCTTGACCTTCCAAAATTTAATCATTTCCAGCTCTTTGACCTTCCAAAATTTAATCATTTCCAGCTCTTTGACCTTCCAAAATTAATCATTTCCAGCTCTTGGACCTTTCAAAATTTAATCATTTCCAGCTCTTGGACCTTCCAAAATTTAATCATTTCCAGCTCTTTGATCTTCCAAAATTTAATCATTTCCAGCTCTTTGATCTTCCAAAATTTAATCTTTTCCAGCTCTTTGACCTTCCAAAATTTAATCATTTCCAGCTCTTTGACCTTCCAAAATTTAATCATTTCCAGCTCTTTGACCTTCCAAAATTTAATCATTTCCAGCTCTTTGACCTTCCAAAATTTAATCATTTCCAGCTCTTGGACCTTCAAAATTTAATCATTTCCAGCTCTTTGATCTTCCAAAATTCAATCATTTCCAGCTCTTGGACCTTCCAAAATTTAATCATTTCCAGCTCTTTGATCTTCCAAAATTTAATTATTTCCAGCTCTTGGACCTTCCAAAATTTAATCATTTCCAGCTCTTGGACCTTCCAAAATTTAATCATTTCCAGCTCTTGGACCTTCCAAAATTTAATCATTTCCAGCTCTTGGACTTCCAAAATTTAATCATTTCCAGCTCTTTGATCTTCCCAAAATTTAATCATTTCCAGCTCTTGGACCTTCCAAAATTTAATCATTTCCAGCTCTTGGACCTTCCAAAATTTAATCATTTCCAGCTCTTTGATCTTCCAAAATTTAATCATTTCCAGCTCTTGGACCTTCCAAAATTTAATCATTTCCAGCTCTTTGATCTTCCAAAATTTAATCATTTCCAGCTCTTGGACCTTCCAAAATTTAATCATTTCCAGCTCTTTGATCTTCCAAAATTTAATCATTTCCAGCTCTTGGACCTTTCAAAATTTAATCATTTCCAGCTCTTTGACCTTCCAAAATTTAATCATTTCCAGCTCTTTGACCTTCCAAAATTCAATCAATTCCAGTTCTTTGATCTTCCAAAATTTAATCATTTCCAGCTCTTTGATCTTCCAAAATTTAATCATTTCCAGCTCTTTGACCTTCCAAAATTCAATCAATTCCAGCTCTTTGACCTTCCAAAATTTAATCATTTCCAGCTCTTTGATCTTCCAAAATTTAATCATTTCCAGCTCTTTGACCTTCCAAAATTTAATCATTTCCAGCTCTTTAATCTTCCAAAATCTAATCATTTCCAGCTCTTTGACCTTCCAAAATTTAATCATTTCCAGCTCTTTGACCTTCCAAAATTTAATCATTTCCAGCTCTTTGACCTTCCAAAATTTAATCATTTCCAGCTCTTTGATCTTCCAAAATTTAATCATTTCCAGCTCTTTGACCTTCCAAAATTTAATCCTTTCCAGCTCTTTGACCTTCCAAAATTTAATCATTTCCAGCTCTTTGACCTTCCAAAATTCAATCATTTCCAGCTCTTTGACCTTCCAAAATTTAATCACTTCCAGCTCTTGGACCTTCCAAAATTTAATCATTTCCAGCTCTTTAATCTTCCAAAATCTAATCATTTCTAGCTCTTTGACCTTCCAAAAATTTAATCATTTCCAGCTCTTTGACCTTCCAAAATTCAATCATTTCCAGCTCTTTGACCTTCCAAAATTTAATCACTTCCAGCTCTTTACATAACAGTTAATCCCTGCAAGTTTCATTCCGATTAGAATCGTGGCTAGGAAGCTGCTCACAAAACAAACACACACACACCAACAAACACACAAACAGGTGGTAAAATATAACCTTAAAACATCATTATCGGAGCTAATAATAATAATAATAATAATAATAATAATAATAATTATAATAATAATAATCAAAGAGACGTTTCAATCGGTGTCAGTGGTTCCTATCAGACCTGACCATCCCAATACCCCAATTAAAAGAAGCTGAATTCCCTCGTCTCATCGTACCTAATGGTGAAGAGCATAATGTTTTTCATTTGTATCTTCCGTATGTTTTCCTCCTTCACTGCCATTACATCGTTTAGAGAATATGGAAAAGCAGCTGATTTCGGGGGAA
>NC_090755.1:83668847-83678847 GCF_036898095.1 Palaemon carinicauda
AATAATAATAACTGCTAACTGCTATCACCTTGCTAAAATTACTCAAACATGGAATTTTATAGAATTTTTCTTTTTTATTTATTTATTTCTTTTTTTGCTTGTTACAGAATTACTTTTACTATAAGATTCTCTTTTTTGGTGTTGTTATAGAATTAAATTTTTTCGGTTGTCATAGGATTCCCTATATTTTGGTTGTTATAGGATTCTTTTTTTTTTGGTGGTTATAGGATTTTTTTTTATGTTATAGTAGTCCTTGTTTCTTAATATAGGATTCCCTATTTTTGGTTGTTATAGGATACTTTTTGGTGGTTATAGGATTCCTTTTCTTGTTATAGGATTCTTTTTTATATAGGATTCCCATTTTGTTATTAAAGGATTTTTTTTCTTTTTGTTTTTTGGTTGGTTATAGGATTCCTTTTTTATGTTATAGGATTCTTTTTTTTTTTTGTTATAGGATTCCTTTTTTTTTTGTTATTGGATTCTCTTTTATGGTATAGGATTCCCTTTTTTGGTTGTTATAGGATTCCTTTTTCTAATTGTTTTATGATTCCTTTTTTATACTATAGAATTCCTTTTTCTGATTATTTTGATTCCTTTTTTTATGCTATAGGATTCCTTTTTTGTTTTAGGATTCCCTTTTTTTGAGAATCATTTTGCTATTTACATAGTTTTAAGAAGTCATTTTTTAAAAAAAAGTACTTTACAAGAGGAGCATTATATTTGGGTGACGTCATAGCACAGACAGGTGAATTATGTTTAATTTCCTTCTGCATCTGAGACTCATTAAACACAGACATTAGTGGTGCTTACAGGTGAGGTCAGTTAATCGAGAGAGAGAGAGAGAGAGAGAGAGAGAGAGAGAGAGAGAGAGAGAGAGAGAGAGAGAGAGAGAGAGAGAGAGAGAGAGGAGTACAAAATTAGTATTTTACACAGCTTAACTGCTACAAGAATATGTTGTAAGGTGGGAGTACCCGGGATTGATTTTTATATTTTTATGTAAGAATATAATGTTCTTAGAGGAGTAAATTATATTATTTACACTGTTATTCTTGTTTTAGCATCTTTTTTTTTTAACAAAAATTTCACTAAATACATTCACGCTGATTTTTATACATCCGTTTATGGCAAGGACGATCTCGAATAAGAATGTAGCCAAGTAAATTATTCTAAATAAGAGCATTAGGGTAAAATAAGATAAAAGACTGTGCTATTTTTTAAAGCAACTCAAATTATTTCATCTTTTTTTATCTCAGAAATTAAATTGGGCGCGAAGACGTTGAGATATTTTACAGTAGGCCTAGACAAAGCAGAAAGGTTTACAATTTATTAACATCTATGTCAATGGCGATCCTTCTGTTTAATTAAAATCTAAAGGTTAACTGTTAAACAGCAATTAACCAGCGAGACGAGGACTTCGAGGATAACCTCCATAGATAAATGCAATCACACGAGTTTGAATTTTGTGGAGAGATTTGAATTTAATAAACTGCTTTTGTTTTCCAAATTCTGAACCGAATTATGGAACGACTATCGCCTGTCATTTTCCTTTGCATAAACAAAGCTATTTAGGCCATAATATTTAAATTAGTTTCTCTTCGTTTTCTAAATGTTCTTAGATATCGCAATCAAGAAAATGTATTTGAAGCAATGGGCTCTTTTTAAAGATCCTAAAATGGCGAAGTGTGTTATCTATGTCAAATGGCAAAGAAGAAATGTTTCGTTGACGAGGATTTGAGATTGATAGAAAATAAAAATAAAAAATACTTATCTAAAAATCTAAGTTAGGAAATTATTACCCTTATTGTTATAATATTATTTTAACAGAATCTTAATAATCAACTACTTTACGCATTAAGAAAAGAAACATAATTATAGTAGACAGTTTACGCGAATCAAGTTTTTAGAACGACCCAGTGTTGCCAACTTAGCGCGAAGTGCCCTAGTTCTAAGTGCATTAGCGTCTCAAACAGCACATTGATTTTGTATTTTGCGCATAGCGCATTTTCTAGCGCAAATTTAATAGGTTTGGTGCATTTTCTAGAGCATTTCTGAAATTTTATATATACCCGCATATATATATATATATATATATATATATATATATATATATATATATATATATATATATATATATATATGTGTGTGTGTGTGTGTGTGTGTGTGTGTGTGTGTGTGTGTGTGTGTGTGTGTGTGAAGGTTAAGGTGCAATCAATTCTTTATAAGGTGAAGTTGAATATCCCAATTCAACTTGTTCTGAACTCTCTCTCTCTCTCTCTTCTCTCTCTCTCTCTCTCTCTCTCTCTCTCTCTCTCTCTCTCTCTCTCTCTCTCTCTCTCTCTCTCTCTCTCTCGAAATTTCTGTTACTCTACGCAATGATTTTAGGGCTACTAGTATTGAAATATTTACTGTAGTTCTACATAATATATCACTGTAATTAATTTTTCATTACAAATTGTTATAAGGTATATTCTTTAAGTCCGTAATAAATAAAGTTTGAACCTGTGTAGGCTGGCCTGGCCACCAGCCACCCGTTGAGATACTACTACTAGAGAGTTACGGGGTCCTTTGACTGGCCAGACAGTTCTACAAAGGGCCCTTCTCTCTGGTTACGGTTCTTTCCCTTTGCCTACACAGACACCGAATAGTCTGGCCTATTCTTTACAGATTCTCCTCTGTCCTCATACACCTGACAACACTGAGATTACCAAACAATTCTTCTTCACCCAAGGGGTTAACTACTGCACTGTAATTGTTCAGTGGCAACTTTCCTCTTAGTAAGGGTAGAAGAGACTCTTTAGCTATGGTAAGCAGCTCTTCTAGGAGAAGGACACTCCAAAATCAAACCATTGTTCTCTAGTCTGGGGTAGTGCCATAGCCTCTGTACCATGGTCTTCCACTATCTTGGGTTAGAGTTCTCTCGCTTGAGGGTACACTCGGGCACACTTTTCTATCTAGTTTCTCTTCCTCTTGTTTTGTTAAAGATTTTATAGTTTAAATAGGAACTATTTACTTTAATATTGTTACTATCTCTTAAAACATTTTATTTTTCCTCATTTCCGTATTTCCTTTCCTCGCTGGGCTATTTTCCCTGTTGGGGCCCCTGGGCTTATAGCATCCTGCTTTGCCAACTAGGGTTGTAGCTTAGCATTTAATAATAATGATAATAATTAGGCATTAGCGCATTTCTAGCGCATCTCAGACCTCAATCTAGCTCATTTATGTCTAACACAGTTGGCAACACTGGAACGAACGTTTTCTTCTTCCTACGTTGTGTCACTCTTATCCGTATTACGCAATAAGTCCCATTGTAATTTGTGTTATTATATTGTGTTTTATAACGTTTGGTTCCCGCTTTAATATCAGCAAATAACAAGATCGAGACATATCGACTTCTATGTAAGTATGCTTATTTAACATTACGGTACATTATACATTACCTATAAAATATGCTCGGCTATATATTCTGATATTGACTTGTGCCTCACTTGGAAGATTTATTTACCATCACGATATATTGAATGTTACTATATATATATATATATATATATATATATATATATATATATATATATATATATATATATATATATATATATATATATATATATATATATATATATATAATCTTGCATCAAGTTTTCTGTATTATCATGAGGGTGTGTGTAGTTGGTAAACTTTCTTGTGATTTGTCAAATATATTTTCTTTATGGGGAAAATTTTTTTATCTTAGTCTGGAATACTGAAGCTAGTTTTATGCTTTATGAAATATGATTTAGCGTTACCTCATCATGAGTGAAGCTGGTTGGGGAGCAAATACAAGATTGAGACTTGCTCTTTGAATAACTGAGGATAAGGATTATTTATTCTCATCATTTATTTATTTCCTTTCCTCATTGGGCTATTTTTCCCTGTTGGAGCCCTTGGGCTTATAGCATCTTGCTTTTCCAACTAGGGTTGTAGCCTGGCTAGTAATAATAATAAGATTCTAAGGGGGTTTAAGTAGGTTCCTAGGTTAGGTTAGGTTAGGTTTTGAGTTGTGTTTATTTCACTTTTAAGATGTGGCTTTTAGTTATAACTTGGTCTTAGGTTATCTAAGGGGGTTTAAGTAGGTTCCTAGGTTAGGTTAGGTTAGGTTAGGTTTGATTTTGTGTTTATTGCACTTTTAAGATGTGGCTTTTAGTCATAACTAGGTCTTAGGTGATCTAAGGGGCTTTGAGTAGGTTCCTAGGTTAGGTTAAGTTAGGTTTGGTGTTGTGTTTATTTCACTTTTAAGATGTGGCTTTTAGTCATAACTTGGTTTGAGGTTAACTAAGGTCAAGGCGATCTAAGGGGGTTCAAGTAAATTCCTAGATTGGGTTAGGTGGTGTTGTGATTATTTCACTTTTAAGATGTGGCTTTTCAGTCATAACTTTTGACATATCCCATCTAACTACAAAGTCATCAAAAATTCCTTATTCTAGTAGCTTTGCACAATTATTAATCATTTATTAACCCATTAGAAGTGGTTGCCACTTGCAATCAAATGTTTAAGTGGCTAATCGGAGTTTTTTTCACTTGTGAGTTTTTAGGCTACCTTGACTCTTAATGAGATGTTGCCAGTGCCAGCACTTTGTAATCGTTCTTTCATGTTGCTTAGTTAGGAACTGTTGCGTTCATGCCAAATATACATCCCCTTTTCTATTAGAGAAAATAAGAGATGTTACTGGTGTGTTTATAGGTGTTTTGATCGGGTTTGATGTCGATAACTGTCGGAAAGCCGTACTGTATTTTCAAAGTTATTAGGGTCAAGTGAAACCTGAATATATACAGTATTTCAAAAGGATAGACAACACAGGGATACGACTTTCGGGTAGTTTGTAGCGCTACGGCCAAGCGTCCTAATTTGCTTATTATCGCTCCGACTGTTATCTTGTATAGAATAAAAACGTTTGGAAATGGTCTACGGATCTTAAATATGTGCTTAAACGCACACTTTTATGTTTTTTGCCGAAAACTCTAAATTACCTGAAAATTTGTGGCTCGAGTTCTTACTCCGGCCACGAATCTTCTCGCTCCCGTAGTAGGTAAGGGGGGGGGGGGGGGGGGTCCGGGGGGCGAAGCCCCCTGGGTAAGGATACGGCTTTTAGCATAGGTTAGGTGGGTTTTTTAGGTTAGCTTCTCCCGCCAAAATCGTTTTTAGAACGACGGCCACAGTTCAGAATACTGTATTCCAGTTTTCTACGAACTCGATTTTAGAATGACGGCCACAGTCCACCCCACTTTATAATATTCCCATTTTCTATGAATGAAAACGGATCTGGCCGTCACCCTACAAAGGCTCCCGACTTTCTTTAGAGTGAGGCATGAACACAATTCCCAGCTGGGTCATATGATCCCCCTGACAGGTAATGATATGTGTTTTAGGTTAGGTTAGGTAGGGAACATAGATCATATCATAAATCTGTTAATTTTCATGAAATATGTTTTTAGCCGTAACTTATTATGTTTCCAAAATCCTTAATGACTTGAAAAAGTACTGGTATATGACAATTATCAAAACCATTCAAAGAATCTATAAACAGGCTACACCCAAAACACATTTATTTGTAAGGATTATTGTAATATTAACCACAGTTATCCTACCAAGAAATTATTTCTAACAGATTGTAAATGAATTTGAGAAAGGACATTCGATAAGTTTTACAATTATCGGGACCACAATGAGAAACAAATATTATTTGTTTGGAAAATAGGAAAATATGATAAACAGGGAAATATGGGGATATATTGTAACTTAATTTTCTGTAATGTAACCTAACTTAACCTAGTGCATTGTAAATGATAGAGCAGCATACCGTAATGCATCCTAACCTAACGTAGGGTGATACATCCTTTTTAATCCTAGTCTTCAAATCCTCTGGACTCTGACCCCACCTGCTTAACCTGACCTAGGATGACTAACCTGACTTGGGACTACCAAGAATTATAAGCGATATTTGATTTTTGTATAGTCACCCCTCATTATTTGTGGGTTCTATGTTTGCAGATTCAGTCATTCGCAATACAGAGAACCGTTTAGCCTATTAAATGGAAAATCACGTATTTGTGGTTTCGCGATAAGTACTCTAACGGCCCGAAAATTTCAAACCGACTGCACTTTTTTTGCACTTGGTATGCTTTACGACATTCCCCTGTCCATGCAGCACAACGCCTCATCTCTTGCTGACTTGGCCTCTGTCTTGATTGTCTCTCCTCACATGTGCATCTCCTGCTTCAGTACTTTTTGTGCAGAATCACGCTTTAATGTGAAAAGTTATGTAAAAAAAAAAAAACTTGTATATAGTCTATTGTGTTGATAGTGATTTTAGTATAAAATGTGATACGTACATTATGCTACCCCATGTGCCAAACAATCGAGGGCTCAAGAGTTGCATCATACTTTAGGCTTACTGCGTAGAATTTCATTTGTAACCAATTACAGTAGTGGTGCTGTACTGATACTTTTTCTTTTAGTTTTTATTGTCTTTGTGTATTCATTGTGTATTAATGTTATTGTTATAGTAACTAATGTACAGTACTGTATACAAAATACTGTAAGTTACAGTGGTAATGTAGATACAGGCAGCAATTATTCACGGGTCCTCACCTTTTCTACCCGTCTCTGTTACCTAACTCTTGCGAATAAGGAGGGCTGACTGTATACTGTATTGCTTATTGATTGTCCTCCTTGTACATCCTCCAACCGGTTTTCCACTTCTCCATAATCAAATTAATGTTACTAGGTAGAATAAAGAATTATATTTTCTGTATTTAATCTTCTTTTAATGGACACAATGAAGAACACATTAAAATCTATCCAAATTCAATGATTACCAGACCATTTACCGATAAATATTGTTGCTGTATTCCCATGGATTTTTCCAAGCTCCAATGAGATCCGAAGAGTGTCATGGCACAGAGCTCCCTGTCAGACTTTTCATGTTAGGGTGCATTGTGGTTAAGAATGTTACAGGTTAGGGTGCATTGTGGTTAAGAATGTTACAGGTTAGATTTGTGGTTAAGAATGTTACAGATTAGGGTGCATTGTGGTTAAGAATGTTACATGCTAGATTTGTGGTTAAGAATGTTACAGATTAGGGTGCATTGTGGTTCAGAATGTTACATGTTAGATTTGTGGTTAAGAATGTTACAGATTAGGGTGCATTGTGGTTAAGAATGTTACATGTTAGATTTGTGGTTAAGAATGTTACAGATTAGGGTGCATTGTGGTTAAGAATATTACAGGTTAGGGTGCATTGTGTTTAAGAATGTTACAGGTTAGGGTGCATTGTGGTTAAGAATGCTACGTATTTTATTTTTCACATCGCATTGGGGAAAAGAGATGCTGCTTAAACTTGATTGGTTCTTTTGATTTTCAAGTATATCCTATCAGCTAGGATTTTGGAATTTAAGTTGAATTCCAGAAAACAGACTTGATTTGAAAGTGAGAACTTGTTTGACATGGACATTTAATGAATGATGGTGGACTAGTCCTATTCTGTATTGTATTGGTATATTTTACGGCAGATTTAGTGATTTGAAGCCACAGGTTACTGTATTAGTTTTTTGTGGTAAACGACTTCTAGCAATAACTTATTTTTGCAGTGCGATCTGTCTCTTTTTCCTATATTGGTAATTCCTATTGCAAATCTCAACTGAAAAATTTATGCTTTCTAATGCAAAATAGAGATTCACACCATCCTCATGCTACATTTGCAATGTTTGCTTTTTAGTAGGGTGAAAGATATTAGGCCTACCCTATGTAGCCTATACAAGATGTTTATTGAAGGTTGTCGAAGTGATACAGCATTGTAGGTCAAGTTAGGAAATGGGATGAAGCATGCATATTAGGCCTAGCCTAAGTTCATAAGTTATTTATTGAAGGTTATTGTAGTGATACAGCATTCTAAGTTGGGTTAGGGAATGGGTTGAAGCATATTAGGCTTAGCCTAAGTACTTGTTTATTGATGGTTATTGAAGTGATACAGCATTTTAGACCTAGCCTAAGTACATAGGTGGTTTATTGAAGGTTTTTAAATAATACACAGTTGTAGGTCAGGTTAAGGAATGGGCTGAAGCATATTAGACCTAGCCTAAGTACATAAGTTATTTATTGAAGGTTATTGAAGTGATACAGCATTGTAAAGCGGGTTAGGGAATGGGTTGAAGCATATTAGGCTTAGCCTAAGTACATAAGTTGTTTATTGAAGGTTATTGTAGTGATACAGCATTGCAAGTCGGGTTAGGGAATGGGTTGAAGCATATCAGGCCTAGCCTAAGTACATAAGTTATTTATTGAAGGTTATTGAAGTGATACAGCATTTTAGACCTAGCCTAAGTACATAAGTGGTTTATTGAAGGTTATTAAGTAATACACAGTTGTAGGTCAGGTTAAGGAATGGGCTGAAGCATATTAGACCTAGCTTATGTAGATGAGTTGTTTATTGAAGGTTAATGAAGTGATACAGCATTGTAGGTCAGGATAGGTAATGGGTTGAAGCATATCAAGCCTAGCCTTAGTGCATAAGTTGTTTATTCAAGTGTGACAGCTATGTACATCATGGTAGGATTATAGAGGAAGGAAAACCCCCAACTCCCTTGTAAGAAAGTAGGATATTATGTTATGAGGGTTTAGTTAAGATTTGATACTTTGTGTCTTAGTTGTTCTGTTATTTTTCACCCAAAACCCCTAGCATATCTTTGGACCCCCATTCATTGTACCCTTCTTTCAAGGGCCATGACTGCAATCATCACCCTGCAAGGACTGTAAATATTGGCTGTCATAGCAGTGGCTTGAGTAAGAGGAGGATGAAGGAGGTGGAGTGAGATTCTTCTCCTTCACCTTTCCCCTGTGTAGTGACATTGAAAGATGGCAACATAGATGTAACAATAGGGCAAGCTCTAAGGGAGGCAGTATTATCAGCTTCTCCTAGAGGCAGGTGGTTTCTCGTTAATTCAGAACTAGCCCAATAGTGGTTTTGAAATGATGACCCATTGAAGGACATTTTAAGTACTCTATGGCCTTCCTTAGCATTGGAGGAGATTCTGTTAGGGAGGAGAAGCTCAAGCTAGCCCTAGCAACTTCTGAGACTATGTCTTCATCTGTGACTACACCATCCCCTGTACCCCCTGCACCCCCTGCAGAGAAGAAGGCCGATGTGACACTCAAGTCATCCCGAGACTTTGGAGGGTGGAGTTAATCGCAGATCCTCTCCTACTGCAGCTCATTTGTATCCAGCTCAAGCTTCACCTATGATGTCTTTTGAGTAAGAGACAGAAGTGCCTTTGGCCTCCTTCCCCACGCGGCTCTATTCCGTCAACCTCATCCTTTACAATGAAAGCGAGTGGTACCTGCCTCCAAGAAGCGCTATCAGAGATCCCCCTTTGGATCATCCTCTCCATCAAGGATTCCTACGTCGTCCTCCTTCAAAATCTTCTCATCACAGAGCATGAGGAAACTCCTCGAATACTCATGAGTGACATCTGTCTTGCTCCCCTGTGCAGGCTTGTGATCATGACCTTTTATTGATGTCCTCCCCCCTTTCATTATATGTTCACCTATTACCATGCATTTTCCTGATCCTGGCCATTCATCTACAAGCTAGCTCCATAATGAGGCGATTTCTGCTGTTCGTGCTAAGATGTGCCCACTTGTTTGTGGCTTTTGTGCTATGGTGCATTCACCTATTGTCTCAAATGCCTCAAGGCACTTAAGATTTGATATCGATCTGATAAAATCCACCATGATTAAGTTTTAACTTATATACTTTTTTCTACAGACCACTTAAATTTGAATTACTGTATTTGCGCTACAGTATATGCTTTCTAAGGTTGCGTTAAAAGGTTTTTTCCTTTCTAAAATGACTGCTAAAAGGTCTGAATGTAATAAATTTGATGATTTGGCTCTTGGAGTTAAAATAATTTTTTAATTGTTCTGACTCTTTAGCTATGGTAAGCAGCTCTTCTACGAGGACACTCCAAA
>NC_090755.1:83683847-83716347 GCF_036898095.1 Palaemon carinicauda
TTATTATTATTATTATTATTATTAAATGCTCGCTCGCACACTGGCATTCAGTCCTCAAAAACCTTGGTACCAATTTATAACCACATTACTTTATATACCTTCAGATATAACCTTAACGAACTGCATAACAATGTTGTAGCCTCCTGGCTAGTACAGTGGTAACGTGTTTGCCTAGATTTCGTATGGTAGCAGATCGATCCCCGCATGGGACCATGCGTTTTAAGTTGTTTACTGGGGAGGCGACTGCTGTTGTTGGGCACCTCAGTGTTGGGGGGGGGGGTGATTTGGTCTAGCCTGCTGACGTTCTGGTGAGTATCTATTCTGATAAAAATGGAATTGAAACCAGACACTTTTAACATTTAAGTTAAAACCTCACTACAACTAATATACTGAATTATGTTATACTCCAATAATTCTTTTAAATATCTTTATCTTGCTCGAGCTCACTATTTTCTAATTTCTCTTCCTCATGTGTTGTTAAAGTTTTTATAGTTTATATAGGAGATATTTATTTTAATATTATTCTTAAAATGTTTTATTTTTCCTCGTTTCCTTTCCTCACTGGGCTATTTTCCCTGTTGGGGCCCCTGGGCTTATAGCATTTTGCTTTTCCAATTAGGGTTGTAGCTTAGCAATTAATAATAATAATAATATCAACTTTCTTTTAGAAATGAGATGACTGAACACTTTATAAACAATCATGTCTCCATAATTTAATGAAAACAGAAATGGAGATATGGGCCCTGTTTAACCAAAAAAAAAAAAAAAAAAAAAAAAAAAAACAGTAATAAAGAGATAGGCCTGACGCGGGCGTTCCTCTATGTTCCGCATATTTCTCCTCAGGGACCTAAAGGAAAGGAGGCCTGCAGTGATTCAAGAATATTTTCTCTACATACTGTATACCTTCTAAGTCCTTTGTGAGGCATCGCTGGCATCAATTAAACAAGAGCTGAAATAACTTACAGAGAATTACATTTTGAAGAAGGAATTACATTTTGAAGAAGGAATTACATTTTGAAGAGGGAATTACATTTTGAAGAAGGAATTACATTTTGAAGAGGGAATTACATTTTGAAGAGGGAATTAAATTTTGAAGAGGGAATTACATTTTGAAGAAGGAATTACATTTTGAAGAGGGAATTACATTTTGAAGAGGGAATTACATTTTGAAGAAGGAATTACATTTTGAAGAGGGAATTTCATTTTGAAGAAGGAATTACATTTTGAAGAGGGAATTACATGTTGAAGAAGGAATTACATTTTGGAGAAGCATTTCAAAAGATCAATAGACAAAGAGACAAGAGTAATTAATTTTACCCATTATTTATTACGGCGTAAAGAGAGAGAGAGAGAGAGAGAGAGAGAGAGAGAGAGAGAGAGAGAGAGAGAGAGAGAGAGAGAGAGAGAGAGAGAATATCACCACGAAGGATGAGGATTACCTCGTAGAGACCCTCCTGTTTTGATGGTATACAAGTTGTTAATGGAGAGAGAGAGAGAGAGAGAGAGAGAGAGAGAGAGAGAGAGAGATTGATTGATTGATTGATTTAGAGTTTTCAGGCATCCTGGAGAGAGAGAGAGAGAGAGGAGAGAGAGGAGAGAGAGAGAGAGAGAGAGAGAGAGAGAGAGAGATGTCACCACGAAGGATGCGGATTACCTCGTCGAGACCTTCCTGTTTTGATGGTATACAATTTGTTAATGGAGAGAGAGAGAGAGAGAGAGAGAGAGAGAGAGAGAGAGAGAGAGAGAGAGAGAGAGAGAGAGGAGAGAGAGAGAGAGAATCTTTTTAGAAGTGAAGCTGTTCAAATTTAAACTGTTAAGTAAAGTCGATTGGAGGATGTGTTTCTTTAGATTAGGCCGACCTCAATTGAGCGAGTAAGGAATACTGCTTAAAAACTTCAAAGGTTATGGAGGTAATTGTGCGTAACTCCGAACTCTGCTAATATATTAATCGAGACCTGATTAAAGGTTCTCGATAACAACAACAACAACAAAAACAACAACAACAACAACTAAAGCAAATTAAAGGTGGTGATTAGGTTTTTCATGCGGAGTATGTTTCTCTCATTAATCAAACAGTTAAATGCATAGTAATTTATGTTTTTCATGTGCAGTATGTTTCTCTCATTAATCAGACAGTTAAATGCATAGTAATTTATGTTTTTCATGTGCAGTATGTTTCTCTCATTAATCAGACAGTTAAATGCATAGTAATTTATGTTTTTCATGTGAAGTGTGTTTCTCTCATTAATCAAACAGTTAAATGCATGGTAATTTATGTTTTTCATGTGAAGTATGTTTCTCTCATTAATCAAACAGTTAAATGCATGGTAATTTATGTTTTTCATGTGAAGTATGTTTCTCTCATTAATCAAACAGTTAAATGCATGGTAATTTATGTTTTTCATGTGACGTATGTTTCTCTCATTAATCAAACAGTTAAATGCATAGTAATTTATGTTTTTCATGTGAAGTATGTTTCTCTCATTAATCAAACAGTTAAATGCATAGTAATTTATGTTTTTCATGGGAAGTATGTGTTAAATGCATAGTAATTTATGTTTTTCATGTGAAGTATGTTTCTCTCATTAATCAAACAGTTAAATGCATAGTAAATTACAAGCTACTGGCTCTCTATTATTAACTTATTACTGATGACACAAGAGAAATCATGAGATATTTTCTCGTCTGTTTGTTTACTTTTGATTTCTTCTAATAGTTAATGCTTAGGAATGTGGACCGCAAGGTCGTTGATTTCTGCATGCTTGTTTTGCTTGTCAAGGATAAGCACATTTGCATTATAATCTCTGAAACTGTCTGGTGTTCAGCTGCTGATTCTCATCTTAATTTGTTGGACAGAAACTTACGGTCTATTAAATTTCTTATTCCTGATCTAGATATTAATCTCTAGCACCGTCGTTCAATTAGTTCATTATGCATGTTGCATAAGATTTTTCATACCTCTGACCATCCTTTACATTCAGATCTCCCTGTACAATTCTATCCTGTTTGTAATACTAGGCAGGCAGATAATTCTAATAGCCAGGCCTTCTCCATCATGAGGCTCAATACTACACAGTATTCTAGAAGTTTTATTCCAGCTGTTATCAAGTTGTGGAATGATCTTCCTAATCGGGTAGTTGAATCAGTAGAACTTCAAAAGTTCAAAGTTGGAGCAAATGTTTTTATGTTGACCAGGCTGACATGAGTCTTTTTATTGTTTATATATGACATAACTGTTTTGACGCTGTTGCTGTTTTTAGAATGATATATTGTTAATTTGTTCTCATCATTTATTAATTTCCTTATTTCCTTTCCTCACTGGGCTATTTGTCCCTGTTGGAGCCCTTGGGCTTATAGCATCTTGCTTTTCCAACTAGGGTTGTAGCTTGGCTAATAATAATAATAATAATAATAATAATAATAAAGGAAATGTGCTTCTAGATTCTTGGCAATGATTATAAATTTCTATAGCATCAATAATCTACGGGGAATGCACGCCTCGTTCAGACTTGGCTGCCATAAAGCAACTGTCCAGGTATACCCATAATAACTAGAAAAAAAATCTACTGTGATAATAACAATTAGAATAATAGTAATAATACTATAGAAATAACGATGGCAACGCTTAAAAAAATCCACAGTATTAATAACAATAACGACGATAGAAATAACGATGATAATACTAATAACAAAAACTCCAAAAAGTAAAATATCTTAAAATTCTTGGCTGGTGTAGCACATTTACAGAACTTGAGTCGGAAGAGAAATCGAGAAAATCCCTTTGAAAGTTACGATATACTTTGAATACACTTAAAGCTCTCCCATCCTCACTTATGCAAATGTGCGAGGCAATGGCAATTTGAAATCGGCCATTTCCAGAATAACAGTGTCATGGGAGAGCTGTTTTCGCTGCGTCAGCTATTTCTTTATTGAGGGTAAATGCCGCTGGCTCGGGGATGCAGTTCCTGATGATGGCTTTAAAAAGCTTCGGTTGGGGCACTCCAGCTGTTATATGTCTTTTGAAATTTTTAGTTTTTAGTCCTTTTTGACGGTTGTGGTGGTCGATGTGCTAACGTCCCTGACTATAGTCCATCTCTTTTAAGCGAGGCAGATTTGCACCGACTCGCAGCGGTGCCCTTTTAGCTCAGAAAAGTTTCCTGGTCGCTGATTGCTTAGAATTATCTTGTCTAACCAATTAGGGATCAGTAAACTTTTCCGAGCTAAAATGGCACCCCTACGAGTCGGTGCCCTTTTAGCTCAGAAAAGTTTCCTGATCGCTGATTGGTTAGAATGATCTTGTCCAACCAATCAGCGATCAGGAAACTTTTCCGAGCTAAAAGGGCACCCCTACGAGTCGGTGCAAATCTGCCTCGCTAAAACAAATGGACTATAGTGAACGCTAGACTGAGAATCGAGTCCCGCTCTAAACCCGTTGGTTCCATTGGTCGCTGCAACCTTACCATTCTTGTGAGCTAAGGAAGGGCGGGTTTGGAGGAGTCTACAGTCTATCTGCAGAGTCATTAATAGTTACTGCCTCCAGGTAGATCTCGGCGCTCTTCAAGAGCTTCGAGCAGTCTTTCCCCCCCCCAAGCCGTTAGAGTGCCCCAGGGGGATGTGGCTAGGGTACTTGAAGATGCTTTTGGAACCTCCCTTCGAGCCTCTAAAAGACATTCTAGACAAGGAGCTCACTCTCAAGGCAGTCTTTCGTTTAGCTCTGGCATCAGCAAAGGATCATATGTATATATGGTTAGTCACTTGGGCATTACTTTGCTAACCAAGGCAATGTCACTTTCCCTTGCCTATACCATTCTTCAGTGGCCTTGAAATCTTTTGAATAGTTCCAATGTCACTTTACCTCCAACAACGGCTTCAGTGTTACCAATTTCAAGTTTATGTTTCCTATTTTCTGGGTTCCTTCACACAGTGTATTGTATTGACTGGTTCAGATGTTTGAGCAGCTAGTTGATTACGACACAGTGTATTCTATTGACTGGTTCAGATGTTTGAGCAGCTAGTTGATTACGACACAGTGTATTGTATTGACTGGTTCAGATGTTTGAGCAGCTAGTTGATTACGACACAGTGTATTCTATTGACTGGTTCAGATGTTTGAGCAGCTAGTTGATTACGACACTGTGTATTCTATTGACTGGTTCAGATGTTTGAGCAGCTAGTTGATTACGACACAGTGTATTCTATTGACTGGTTCAGATGTTTGAGCAGCTAGTTGATTACGATATGCAAACATTCAAACTTGGTTATAATTCGGTTTTCACTTGGATAATGGGATGTTTAACGATCCAAATTTTCGTGAACTGATAATATCCATTCCAGTCATACTGAAAATAGAAATATCATCTCCACTTTTTTCTTTGGTACATATTTTTTTTTTACAAATTGATATATCCTATTTATTTAATATGCATTTTTATTTCATCCAATCTAGAGATATCATATCTAGAAAGAGATTACAAGACGAAAGTGGAAAAAGTTACTAGTAAGACCATGATAAAATGATTGACTGACTGGGGTTCAGAATCTCCACTATATTGTATCTCTATTGTTTAATAAAGAGCAACGTATATGTCTATATATATATATATATATATATATATATATATATATATATATATATATATATATATATATATACATATATATATATATATATATATATATATATATATATATATATATATATATATATACATACATACATATATAGTATATATTTATTTCATTCCTGTCACGCTTAGCGGCATTGCCAGAGGGTACACTCGGGCACACTATTCTATCTAATCTCTCTTCCTCATGTTTTGTTAAAGTTTTTATAGTTTACATAGGAGTTATTTATCTTAATATTCTTAAAATATTTATCTTTTCCTTGTTTCCTTTCCTTACTGGGCTCTTTTCCCTGTTGGAGCCCCTGGGCTTATAGCATTCTGCTTTTCCAACAAGGGTTGTAGCTTAATAATTATAATAATAATAATAATACTTGATCTCTCCCTGTCCAGTCCCCTCGGGTAGGGGAAGATGGAGTATCCATACCATGGCCTGAGGAGGTACCCAGAGCGGTACACTCGAAAACCAGAATCGCCCACAAATTGCCGAAACAGCCGGGTTGCAGTTAGGGAAAGGAGACGGGGTTATTATTATTATTACTTGCTGAGCTACAACTCTAGTTGGAAAAGCAGGATGCTATAAGCCCAGGGGCTCCAACGGGGAAAATAGCTCAGTGAGGAAACGGAACAAGGAAAAATAAAATATTTTAAGAAAAGCAACAACATTAAAATAAATATCACTTAATAAACTATAAAATCTTTAACAAAACAAGAGGAAGAGAAATAAGATATAAGATAGAACAGTGTGCTCGAGTGTACCCTCAAGCAAGAGAACTCTAACCCAAGACAGTGGAAGACCAGTGGAAGGGTTGAATCCGTGTATACTGATATATTTAGCCGTCATTTTTGACGGGTTACGTACTCTTGTCTATAGAAAAGAAAATAGGTTAACATGGAATTTAACAATGAAGTTGTTAATCTTTTATTTCAAAGAAAATTAGCAAGCACTCATCAGTTACACCAGTAATAGAAAATTAGCAAGCACTCATCAGTCACACCAGTAATAGAAAATTAGCAAGCACTCATCAGTCACACCAGTAATAGAAAATTAGCAAGCGCTCATCAGTCACACCAGTAATAGAAAATTAGCAAGCGCTCATCAGTCACACCAGTAATAGAAAATTAGCAAGCACTCACCAGTCACACCAGTAATAGAAAATTAGCAAGCGCTCATCAGTCACACCAGTAATAGAAAATTAGCAAGCACTCATCAGTCACACCAGTAATAGAAAATTAGCAAGCACTCACCAGTCACACCAGTAATAGAAAATTAGCAAGCGCTCATCAGTCACACCAGTAATAGAAAATTAGCAAGCGCTCACCAGTCACACCAGTAATAGAAAATTAGCAAGCGCTCATCAGTCACACCAGTAATAGAAAATTAGCAAGCGCTCATCAGTCACACCAGTAATAGAAAATTAGCAAGCGCTCATCAGTCACACCAGTAATAGAAAATTAGCAAGCGCTCATCAGTCACACCAGTAATAGAAAATTAGCAAGCGCTCATCAGTCACACCAGTAATAGAAAATTAGCAAGCGCTCATCAGTCACACCAGTAATAGAAAATTAGCAAGCACTCATCAGTCACACCAGTAATAGAAAATTAGCAAGCACTCATCAGTTACACCAGTAATAGAAAATTAGTAAGCACTCATCAGTCACACCAGTAATAGAAAATTAGCAAGGACTCATCAGTCACACCAGTAATAGAAAATTAGCAAGGACTCATCAGTCACACCAGTAATAGAAAATTAGCAAGCGCTCATCAGTTACACCAGTAATAGAAAATTAGCAAGCACTCATCAGTCACACCAGTAATAGAAAATTAGCAAGGACTCATCAGTCACACCAGTAATAGAAAATTAGCAAGCGCTCATCAGTCACACCAGTAATAGAAAATTAGCAAGCGCTCATCAGTCACACCAGTAATAGAAAATTAGCAAGCACTCATCAGTCACACCAGTAATAAATGTAAAATCACTGACAGAAATAATCTCGCGAGCCATCAGAGTTCGGTCAACTCATGCAAAGTTATACAATGAAGTCAAGAGGTATTGGCAAAGCAATTAACTCATTTTGAGTTCTACGACAGGCAATAGTTAATGGCTGTTTTCAGAGTAACAAACGGGTCTCTTGTATTATTATTATTATTATTATTATTATTATTATTATTATTATTATTATTATTATTATTATTACTAGCCAAACTACAACCCTAGTTGGAAAAGCAAGATGCTATAAGCCCAAGGGTTTTTGTTTTTTTTGTTTTTTTGTTTGTTAAATTATTTGTTTGTTTGTTTGTTAACATATTTGTTTGTTAACATATTTATTTGTTTGTTTGTTAGCCTATTTGTTTGGTTGTTTATTCAATTGTTTTTTTTTAAATCGTTTTTTATTATTATTATTATTATTACTATTATTATTATTGTTATTAGCCAAGCTACAACCCTAGTTGGAAAAGCAAGATGCTATAAGCCCAAGGGTTTTTTTTTTGTTTGTTTGTTTGTGTGTTAAATTATTTGTTTGTTTGTTTGTTAACATATTTGTTTGTTTGTTTGTTAGCCTATTTGTTTGTTTTTTTATTAAATTTGTTTTTTTTTTTTAAATCGTTTGTTATTATTATTATTATTATTATTATTATTATTATTATTATTATTATTATTACTAGCCAAGCTACAACCCTAGTTGGAAAAGCAAGATGCTATAAGCCCAAGGTTTTGTTTGTTTTTTGTTTGTTTGTTTGTTTGTTAAATTGTTTGTTTGTTTGTTAAATTATTTGTTTGTTTGTTAACTTATTTGTTTGTTTGTTAGCCTATTTGTTTGTTTGTTTATTAAATTTTTTTTTTAAATCGTTTGTTATTATTATTATTATTATTATTATTATTATTATTATTATTATTATTACTAGCCAAGCTACAACCCTAGTTGGAAAAGCAAGATGCTATAAGCCCAAGGGCTCCAATAGGGTAAAATAGCCCAGTGAGGAAAGGAAATAAGGAAATAGATAAATGATGAGAATATATTAACAATATATCATTCTAGAAACAGTAACAACGTCAAAAACAGATATGTCATATATAAACACTAAAAAGACTCATGTCAGCCTGGTCAACATAAAAACATTTGCTCCAGTCGATATTGCTGTTGACGTCTTCAACTGTGATTTAATCAAGATTCAATTTCTAGAAATTATAAAGTAGCGTACGCGACCCGGCAAAAATAACGGATAGATAATTATATATACACGCACGCACACAGATTCAACCCTTCCCTACCCCCCCCCCCCTACTCCTTTACTAACTATAATCCGGCAGTTTCGGCAATTCATTTGTGGGAGATTGTGGTTTCCGAGGGTTGAAGTATGACTACTCGCTTTCTACCCTAACTGTGGGACATGGAGAGACCGAGTAGTCACATATCTGGCAATGCCGCTGAGCATGATAGCATATATATATATATATATATATATATATATATATATATATATATATATATATATATATATATATGTGTGTGTGTGTGTGTATACATATAAATATACATACATATATATATGTATATATATACATATAAATATACATACACACACACATATATATATATGTATATATATATATATGTATATATATACATGTATACATATATATATATATATATATATATATATATATATATATATATATATATATTCACTTATACATACTTATACATACATACACAGACATATTTAAAACACTTGCTTCTTATTTTAATAAGGAGATGCCTTGTCGAGGCTTAACGATATTAAACTAAGTGCCAATTTTAATTCTTAGAGATAGTACTTCAGTTTGAAATATATTTTGAATTTTACCCTGATGTCAATGACTTGAATTATTGTAAAAACAATCACCCTAGTTAACGTTCCAACAGAATTTGTGTACGCACGCATACGTTCATTTACACCAACTCATAATCAGATACCCTATTAGAGGTATATTTTGTTTAAATTGAGTGTTTATTTAGAGACGTAGATCCATGTCAAGTTGCTAACTAACGTATTTACTGCGTAGAGCCGAGAGAATGGTTGTGACTCAAAGACAGGTTGAAAGCAACTGAGTTAGTTTATTAAAGAACACTCTCCTTTATATACAAAATCTCAAAGCAACAAGAATTTTCATGTTCAAATATTGACACTGTTACAGCGGAGAAAAGCAGACATGAATTTTCAGGTTCGTTTTAGTGCGAGGGGAGAGCGAAGATACAAGCACAAAATGAACTATGTACGATCGTGTGACACACGGTTGGTACATTACCCAGTATTATATAATACAGTTGAAATATTAGGGTTGCACGTTGTAGAAGACCGAATAGTTGTGGTGGTTCTCTATTGATAAATGTCTATGCCGCTAGAGGTACAGTTGGAAAACAGGAACTCCTGGCATGGTTGCTGTGGCCTAATTGGTAGCGTCTCTGCTTGTTGTTTGCCAGTCTAGGGTTCGATTCCCGCTCAGACTCGTTAGTGCCATTAGTGTCTGCAACCTTACCATCCTTGTGAGCTAAGGTTGGGGGGTTTGGGGGAGCCTATAGGTCTATCCGCTGAGTCATCAGTAGCCACTGCCTCGCCCTCCCCGGTCCTAGCTTGGATGGAGAGGAGGCTTGGGCGCTGATCATATAATATATGGTCAGTCTCTAGGGCATTGTCCTGCTTGCTAGGGCAATGTCACTGTCCCTTGCCTCTGCCATTCATGAGCGACCTTTAAACCTTTAAACCTTTAAACATCTCACTCTGAGGAAATATACAATGTCACACCCTTACTGCACTGTGAGTAACCAGACAGTATATTATTATTATTATTATTATTATTATTATTATTATTATTATTATTATTATTATTATTATCCAAGCTACAACCCTAATTGGAAAAGCAAGATGCTATTAGCCCAGGGGCTCCAATAGGGAAAAATAGCCCAGTGAGGAAAGGAAACAAGGAAATAAATGACAAAGGTGTGCAGTAAGGGTTCGGCAGAGAGAGAGAGAGGGGGGAGGGACGGTTTCAGGAATTCATGTGTCCAACTGTACGTGATAGTGTTTCTGACCCTCATACGCTTCTTCACGTCAGGTGGTCATTATATCTTGGGGCAAATCTGTTACATTATCTGTAAAAACCAAATTGCAAATCGTAGTTGATATAGGTAGAGTGTTGTAAGTACTAGGGCTATAATATGATTGGAAATTAGCCACGGAGTAATAACGATATATATATATATATATTTATATATATATATATATATATATATATATATATATATATATATATATATATATATATATATATGTGTGTGTGTGTGCATGTATATATATATATATATATATATATATATATATATATATATATATATATATATATATATATATATATATATATATATATATATATATATATATATATATGCAGAAGAACCACAGGGAAAATGAAAATACGAAGTATACGATTAAGTCCTGACTAGTTTCTGAAGAAGTATCACGAAACTAGTCGGGACTTAATCGTATATTTCGCATTTTCATTTTCCCTGTGGTTCTTCTGCATTTGAGCATCACGTTTTCCTGTGATTTTTACGCATATATATATATATATATATATATATATATATATATATATATATATATATATATATATATATGTATATATATATATATATGTATGTATGTATGTTTGTATGTATAGTGCGTGCGTGCGTGCGCGCTCTTTCCGTCGGCATACTACCGAATATTCTCAGATATTCACCAAGGAAACCGTCTCGTCCTGAACCATAACTGCATCGTTCTATCTTATTAGACCTGATATAATAGCCCCTAAAAGGAGAAGGGATCCTTTCGAAATGAGTCCTTGCACTGCAGCTGCTGGTGTGGTGGGGTCTTCGCAGGAGGAACGGGCTGGGAAGGTTTTCAAACGTGGCCAGATGGCTGAGACATACGGCTATAAAGGAAATGTCCTGCAAGACTCTCGTGAGGATGCGGGGGGTATTGTCCTTGGAATATTACCGTTGTCCTCGAGATCTTTAGACTTTTGGTTGTTCTTGTTGTTTCCGAGATTCTGTGCTGTTTCATATCCAGGGTTTAAACTTTTAAGGTAATTTTGAGGTAATTTGCATGGTTTTAAGGTAATTTTTAAGGTAATTTTGGTTTTACGAGCTAACAATTTAAGGAAATCTGAAAACTTTTAAGGTAATTACCTTAGTTTGTGGTAATTTGCATGTTTTCAAGGTAAATTTCAAGGTAATTTTGGTTTTACGAGCTTCCAATTTAAGGAAATCTGAAATGTTTTAAGGTAATTACCTTAGTTTGAGGTAATTTGTATGGTTTCAAGGTAATTTTTAAGGTAATTTCGGTTTTACCAGCTTCAAATTTAAGGAAGTTAGGGTTGTGCTGTTCAATGTGGTACCGTCCTTGACTGGTGAACGCCAGACTGGGGCTCGAGTCCACCTCAAACTCGTTAGTTTCTTTGGTCGCAGCAACCTCACCATCTTGTTAGCTAGGGATGGGGGTGGGTTTTGGGGAGCTTATATGTCTACCTGCTGAGTCATCAGCAGTCATTGCCTGCCCCTCCACGGTCCCTGCTTAGGTGGAGATTCTTGGACGCTGATCATGATATGATTACTATTGACGATAGAGTAGTATCAACAAATAGCAGAAACTATTCTTTATAGATTCGATCAATGTAGAGAGATTTTCATTATTTGCATAAGCAACATTGTTTTAGGATTATCTTCCGAGAATAAAATAAATTTTCGTATATCTTTAGTTATGACAGATATGTAATTTGACCTTCATCATAAGTATAACAACTCAACAATAACCTAAACGAAAGCTATTTTCCCTTGTTCGAGCCCTTAGGCTTATAGCATCTTTCGATTGGCTTAAAAAAAAGTGTTTAAGAGTTATGGTATTGGAAAGATATCGATAAAAATAAATGTAATAGATTCAAGTAGGATAAAGATAAAGTCTGATTGTATGTCAATATTAGTGAGGGTACGTATAAACAGGATAACTGGATTATGACAATGATTGTTCAGCATTTTAGTAATTATATATATATATATATATATATATATATATATATATATACATATATATATATATATATATATATATATATATATATATATATATATATATATATATATATATATATATATATATAGTTTTTATAGTTTATATATGACATATTTGTTTTTGACGTTGTTAATAGTTTATATATGACATGTCTGTTTTGACGTTGTTACTTTTTTTAGAATGATTTATTGTTAATTTGTTCTCTTCAGTTATTTATCTCCTTATTTCCTTTCCTCACTGGGCTATTTTTCCCTATTGGAGCCCCTGGGCTTATAGCATCTTGCTTTCCCAATTAGGGTTATAGCTTGGATAGTAATAATAATAATAATAATAATAATAATAATAATAATAATAATAATAATAATAATAATAATGATATATATATATATATATATATATATATATATATATATATATATATATATATATATATATATATATATATATATATATATGTTCCAGTTCTAGCTAGCAGGACAACTCCTTAGTACATTTTATGTACTAGGGAATTATCCTGATATCTAGGGAAATATCACTGTCCCTTTCCTTTGTCATTCATGAGCGGCCTTTGAAACTTTAAGCTGGCGTTATTAACAGAGTCTGTTTAATAGCAATCTTATTTCTCGTCTCAGGCTTGTACTGGCATGCAACTTGGTACTCTACCTTCAGACGGTATGAAAGTGCGTTAGTAAACACATGTAAAGCCTACGCTATTAAAAAACAGTAATTCTAATCCG
This sequence comes from Palaemon carinicauda, assembly GCF_036898095.1. Classification (NCBI taxonomy): domain Eukaryota; kingdom Metazoa; phylum Arthropoda; class Malacostraca; order Decapoda; family Palaemonidae; genus Palaemon; species Palaemon carinicauda. Next base: position 83,697,299 of record NC_090755.1, read on the forward strand.
AAATTCCCCTTGAAAATATACTGTTCTAAGCCGTATTTCAGTTGAATACAGGCGACCCTAATTTTTACCCTACTTTGTTGTTGTCTTTTACGGTTTGGGGACCATAATATCACTCCTTAAGGTCAATATATCCGCTTTTTAAACGGTAAATGCCTGGCAACAGTATTCCAAGATTTTTACCGTTTTTAATGGACATTTTTAGGTGTACACGCAATACTGGCAGAGTTTGATTACGTTTTCAAAGGGGAAAACGGAGAATAATTGCAAGGTTGGTGATAAATACCTATGCTATTAAAAAACAGTAATTCTAATCCGAAATTCCCCGTGAAAATATACTGTTCTCAGCCGTATTTCAGTTGAATACAGGCGACCCTAATTTTTACTCTACTTTGTTATTATCTTTTACGGTTTGGTGACCATAATATCACTCCTTAAGGTCAATATATCCGCTTTTTAAACGGTAAATGCCTGGCAACATTATTCCAAGATTTTTACCGTTTTTTAATGCAAATTTTTAGGTGTACACGCAATACTGGCAGAGTTTGATTACGTTTTCAAAGGGAAAGACGGAGAACAGTTTCTAGGTTGGTGATAAATAGTCAGGAAGATTGGGCAATTATCAATATGCATGGTGAAAGACTAGCAAATGGTTTATAGAAGTAGCAGTTTGAGATTAGGATAAGAGAGAAAGCGAGTCACAAACTAGGTAAAGCAAGCAGGGTATTTTTTACTCGTTTGTATCAACAATGTGGCAGCAATGCACGACGAAGTGCGCATACTTTGTATGTACTTTGTATTTGATTCGAGGTTGCTATTCTTAGCATATTTACACGTAAAGGGATTTAGTTTTTTTAACTGGCTTTTGCATGAAAAATCGTTTGATTTGTTTTTAAGAAGCAAATAAGTAAAAGATCACTAAGTGAATTGTGTCACTGAAAGACGCCAGTATTATTATTATTATTATTATTATTATTATTATTATTATTATTATTATTATTATTATTATTATTATTATTATAACTAGCTAAGCTACAAGCCTAGTTGGGAAAGCAAGATGCCATAAGCTCAAGGGCTCCAACAGGAAAAAATAGCCCAGTGAGGGAAGGAAATAAACGACATAAGAAATAATGAACAATTATAATAAAATATTTTTTTAAACATTAACAACATTAAAACTTATGACAGCCTGGTCAACATAAAAATATTTGCTACAAGTTTGATCCCTAGAAGTTCTACTACTAAGAATATAAGACTGAGCATCACAAGGAACTGGCTATCCTTTGATGAATGCAGCCAATGAATTCTCTATGAGGCTCGTTGCGTCAATAGGCGTAGGAGGAGATAATGATGATGAATAATCAGAAGAGAAAATGTCAAAATGTAGTATCTATGATTGTCGTTTATAAGCATTAAAGATGCTGTCTGAGCAAAGTTATATATATATATATATATATATATATATATATATATATATATATATATATATATATATATACTGAGGGAGAGAGAGAGAGAGAGAGAGAGAGAGAGAGAGAGAGAGAGAGAGAGAGAGAGAGAGAGAGAGAGAGAGAGAGAGTTGTGTATTCAGAGAGGAAAGCAATACAAGCTCTCAGTACTTTGCTTTGTCAGATTTTATCAGCAGAGAGAGAGAGAGAGAGAGAGAGAGAGAGAGAGAGAGAGAGAGAGAGAGAGAGAGAAAGCTTCCAGTACTTTGCTCTCTGTTTTTATCAGCCACATAATCTAAATAAGTCTTTTCAAGCGGATACTGTTAACGCCTGATGGGTTTTTTTTTTCTTTTTTTGAGTCATTGATATGCAAGTGAGAATTCCGGGAGTGACTTGATGTCACTACGCAGTAGAACAACTTTTTCATGATTCAAAGATTGAGGAAAATTAGCATTTAAGAAGCATGGAAACAGGAATAGACTTTTAAACGTATGAGTTCTGGTGTAAAGTGACTAAACTCTGTTTTTTTAGGCGTATTTGCACCGACTTGCAGGGATGCCCTTTTAGTTCGGAAAAGTTTGCTGATTGGTTTTGTGCCCTTTTAGCTCGGAAAAGTTTCCTACTAAGCTGATTAGTTAGGTACCATTTTAGCTTGGAAAAGATTCCTACTAGCTGATTGGTTAGGTGCCCATTTAGCTCGGAAAAGTCTCCTTCTAAGCTGATTAGTTAGGTACCCTTTTAGCTTGGAAAAGTTTCCTACTAGCTGATTGGTTAGGTGCCCTTTTAGCTCGGAAAAGTTTCCTACTAAGCTGATTAGTTAGGTACCCTTTTAGCTTGGAAAACTTTCCTACTAGCTGATTAGTTAGGTGCCCATTTAGCTCGGAAAAGTTTCCTACTTAGCTGATTAGTTAGGTACCCTTTTAGCTTGGAAAACTTTCCTACTAGCTGATTAGTTAGGTACCCTTTTAGCTTGGAAAAGTTTCCTACTAAGCTGATGATTTAGATACCCTTTTAGCTTGGAAAAGTTTCCTACTAGCTGACTGGTTAGGTACCCTTTTAGCTTGGAAAACTTTCCTACTAGCTGACTGGTTAGGTGCCCTTTTAGCTCGGAAAAGTTTCCTACTAAGCTGATTAGTTAGGTACCCTTTTAGCTTGGAAAAGTTTCCTACTAGCTGACTGGTTAGGTACCCTTTTAGCTTGGAAAACTTTCCTACTAGCTGATTGGTTAGGTGCCCTTTTAGCTCGGAAAAGTTTCCTACTAAGCTGATGATTTAGATACCCTTTTAGCTTGGAAAAGTTTCTTACTAGCTGATTGGTTAGGTTCCCATTTAGCTCGGAAAAGTTTCCTACTAAGCTGAATAGTTAGGTACCCTTTTAGCTTAGAAAAGTTTCCTACTAGCTGATTGGTTAGGTGCCCTTTTAGCTCGGAAAAGTTTCCTACTAAGCTGATTAGTTGGGTACCCTTTTAGCTTGGAAAAGTTTCCTACTAGCTGATTGGTTAGGTTCCCATTTAGCTCGGAAAAGTTTCCTACTAAGCTGATTAGTTAGGTATCCTTTTAGCTCGGAAAAGTTTCCTACTAAGCTGATTGGTTACGTGCCCTTTTAGCTCGGAAAAGTTTCCTACTAAGCTGAATAGTTAGGTACCCTTTTAGCTTGGAAAAGTTTCCTACTAGCTGATTGGTTAGGTTCCCATTTAGCTCGGAAAAGTTTCCTACTAAGCTGATTAGTTAGGTATCCTTTTAGCTCGGAAAAGTTTCCTACTAAGCTGATTGGTTACGTGCCCTTTTAGCTCGGAAAAGTTTCCTACTAAGCTGAATAGTTAGGTACCCTTTTAGTTTGGAAAAGTTTCCTACTAGCTGATTGGTTAGGTGCTCTTTTAGCTCGGAAAAGTTTCCTACTAAGCTGATTAGTTAGATACCCTTTTAGCTTGGAAAAGTTTTCTACTAGCTGATTGGTTAGGTTCCCATTTAGCTCGGAAAAGTTTCCTACTAAGCTGAATAGTTAGGTACCCTTTTAGCTCGGAAAAGTTTCCTACTAAGCTGATTAGTTAGGTACCCTTTTAGCTTGGAAAAGTTTCCTACTAGCTGATTGGTTAGGTGCCCCTTTAGCTTGGAAAAGTTTCCTAATAAGCTGATTAGTTAGGTACCCTTTTAGCTCGGAAAAGTTTCCTACTAAGCTGATTAGTTAGGTACCCTTTTAGCTCGGAAAAGTTTCCTACTAAGCTGATTAGTTAGGTACCCTTGGAGGAAGGACGCTGGTGACTGGTACAACACATGAACATATGCTACAGGGGGTCTAAGCGACGTCAGGCAGGGCAGCCGATCGGGAAAACGGTCTCCCCCAAAGCCGAAGCGAAGTCCTTCAAAGAAGGCAACCGTGCTTACCCCGTACAAAATGGGAAAAAAGCATGTTAATGGAAGAAGACTATAATCTACCTGGGTCTAAGCGATGTCAGGCAGGGCAGCCGCTCGGGAAAACGGTCTACCATAAAGCCAAAGCAAAGTCTTTAAAGAAGGCAACCGTGCTTACCCCGTACAAAATGGGAAAAAAGCATGTTGATAGAAGACTATATGTGTTTATAGACATTGCTATAAAAGTAATCCCCCTACAGTAATATAAATTTCTATGTATCACAACTACTAAGTATCTCTACGCCTTGGTTTTGTCGTGAATCAATGAATGTTTTCCTAAGAATAAACAACGCGGCCAGGAGCTATCTCGGCTCTCGTAATCATTTCGTCTGGTTTAATATATGCACATATGTGTTCTGGGAAAGGAATATTAATATTGTCGTACGATTAATCTCTATGGATTCTATCCTGGCCATTCATATGTTTGTTCTGACATCTGTAATCATAGTGTGGTAGTTTCGGGACAGAATACATTATTATTATTATTATTATTATTATTATTATTATTATTACTATTATTATTATTATTATTATTATTATTATTATTATTATTATTATATGTATGTATATATATTATTATTATTATTATTATTATATGTATATATATATTATTATTATTATTATTATAATATATATATATATATATATATATATATATATATATATATATATATATATATATATATATACATATATATATATATAGTATATATGTAAGTATATATGTGCGAGAGAGAGAGAGAGAGAGAGAGAGAGAGAGAGAGAGAGAGAGAGAGAGAGAGAAGAGCTGTAAAACTAATAGAAATATCATCTAAGTTACTATACTTGACTGAAACATCCTTTTGAACAGAAATATATATAAGGAGCAAATACACCGCGTCGCATTCCTTGTCAGCTTGATAATTAGAGGGAAAGCACACTATATGTTTAAAGGCTTAAAGGTTTAAAGGCCGCTCATGACTGGCAGGGGCAAGGAACAGTGACATTGCCCTATCGCGCAGGACAATGCCTTAGAGACTGATCATGTACACGTATGATCAGCGCCCAAGCCCCCTCTATACCCAAGGTAGGACCAAGGAGGGCCTGGCAATAAATGGCTCAGAAGATAGACCTATAGGCTCCCCCAAACCCCCCTATCCTTAGCTCACAAGGATGGTGAGGTTGTAGCGACCAAAGAAACTAACGAATTTAAGCGGGACTCGAACCCCAGTCTGGCATTCACCTATCAGGGACGTAACCACATCGGCCACCATAATTGTCATAATTTTTTTTCCCAGGGCCATCGGAAAGCAATGGTTGAAACTTACTAAGCCATTTAAACTGTGATCTTGTCAAAGAAGACATTTTTTTATCAATTTTTCACGGATGTTATAGCACCAAGGAAGGGCTTGAAATATAACCCGTTATTTTCAGTCCAAACCAATTTCACAATTTTGTAAGACTAAACTTTTAATCCTGCGCTTATTTGAAGGGTTATATATGTAATCTAATTTGTGTGTTTTTAATTCATGTTTTTCAATACTAAACAATGTTATTTATTTGTCAACCTTTATACTTATATTCTTCCGTGTTACTCGTTATGATTAATTTTGCATTGACTATCCTCTTGCATATTTTTAATTTCATGCTTTTCAGTACTTAGCAATATCATGTATTTGTCAACCTTTATACTCTTATTTTTCCGTATTACTCTTTATAATTATTTTTGCATCGATAATTCTCGTGCATGTTTTTAAATTCACTTTTTTCAGTACTAAACAATGTCATTTATTTGTCAGCCTTTTTACTTTTTTTCTGGAATTTGGAAGTCATTGAAGCCAGAGTATTTACATAAAGCTATCCATGTTTACCCTACACACACCCTCACATACGATTGTGTGCAGAATGAACATGATTAATTGTATCCTTGCGTCATTATTGATCGCCTACAATGTAGTCCATCTATTATGTAGGCCCTACATAATAGATGGACTCACTGTAAGAATCATTGCAGCAATAAATCATCCTATTCACCATACACAATCAGTATCTTTGGTGAACATAAGTCATTCCACTTGTTATTCATTCGCAGTACTCTTCCACACCTGTTCTTAACACGACTTATCTCATGCTCTTGATTTACCTGTATTTACCTGATTTTAGTTGGCCAGGGAGTACCCTTTGCACCGATATAGAGTTATGTAACTATTTTTTCATATTGAATGTGGAAGTGGGGTCGTTATATTTACATAGAGCAAATGATAAAATGTATATAACCGCACCTTCAAATGAATAAAAATTAATTAAATGTAGGTTTAGAATTTAATAGAAAGCGTTACTATTTGTTTTGTTTAATGTGGAACTATGCTCGGTAAATTTACATAGAGAAGCTGAAAAAAATGTAAAACGCACACTCAAATGAATAAAAATAATTAAAATAAATATAGGTTTTGAATTCAACAAAGGAGCTGGAGGTTATCGGGGACAGAATTCTGACGATGGTTAACTGGGACAGAATTCTGATGAAGGTTAACGGGGACAGAATTCTGACGATGTTTTATTAGGACAATTCTGACGAAGGTTAACGGGGACAGAATGCTGACGATGGTTAACAGGGACAGTATTCTGACAAAGGTTAACGGGACAATTCTGACGATGGTTAATGGGGACAGAATTCTGACAATGGTTAACTGGGACAGAATTCTGACGAAGGTTAACGGGTACAGAATTCTGACGATGGTTAATTAGGACAATTCTGACGAAGGTTAACTGGGACAGAATTCTGACGATGGTTAATGGGGATAGAATTCTGACGAAGGTTAACGGGGACAGAATTCTGACAAAGGTTAACGGGGACAGAATTCTGGCGATGGTTAACGGGGACAGTATTCTGACGAAGGTTAACTGGGACAGAATTCTGACGATGGTTAATGGGGACAGAATTCTGTCGAAGGTTAACGGGGACAGAATTCTGACAAAGGTTAACGGGGACAGAATTCTGGCGATGGTTAACGGGGACAGTATTCTGACGAAGGTTAACTGGGACAGAATTCTGACGATGGTTAATGGGGACAGAATTCTGTCGAAGGTTAACGGGGACAGAATTCTGACGAAGGTTAACGGGGACAGAATTCTGGCGATGGTTAACGGGGACAGTATTCTGACGAAGGTTAACTGGGACAGAATTCTGACGATGGTTAATGGGGACAGAATTCTGTCGAAGGTTAACGGGGACAGAATTCTGACAAAGGTTAACGGGGACAGAATTCTGGCGATGGTTAACGGGGACAGTATTCTGACGAAGGTTAACGGGGACAGAATTCAGACGAAGGTTAACGGGGCCAGAATTCTGACGTTGGTTAATTAGGACAATTCTGACGAAGGTTAACGGGGACAGAATTCTGACGATGGTTAACGGGGACAGAATTCTGACGAAGGTTAACGAGGACAGAATTCTGATGAAGGTTAATATTCTACTGATGGTTAATGGGGACAGAATTCTGACGAAGGTTAACGGGGACAGAATTCTGGCGATAGTTAACAGGGACAATATTTTGACGAAGGTTAACGGGGACAGAATTCAGACGAAGGTTAACGGGGACAGAATTCAGACGAAGGTTAACGGGGACATAATTCTGACGATGGTTAATGGGGACAGAATTCTGACGAAGGTTAACGGGGACAGAATTCTGACGAAGGTTAACTGGGACAGAATGCTGACGAAGGTTAACGGGGCCAGAATTCTGACGAAGGTTAACGGGGACAGAATTCTGACGAAGGTTAATGGGGACAGAATTCTGACGATTGTTAACGGGGACAATTCTGACGAAGGTTAACGGGGACAGAATTCTGACGAAGGTTATCAGGGACCGAATTCTGACGATGGTTAACGGGGACAGAATTCTGACGATGGTTAACAGGGACAGAATTCTGATGAAAGTTAACGGGGACAGAATTCTGATGAAGGTTAACGGGGACAGAATTTTGACGATAGTTAACGGGGACAGAATTCTGACGATGGTTAATGGGGCCAGAATTCTGCCGAAGGTTAACGGGGACAGAATTCTGACGAAGGTTAACTGGGACAGAATGCTGACGAAGGTTAATGGGGCCAGAATTCTGACGAAGGTTAACGGGGCCAGAATTCTGACGAAGGTTAACGGGGACAGAATTCTAACGAAGGTTAACGGGGACAGAATTCTGACGATGGTTAACAGGGACAGAATTCTGATGAAAGTTAACGGGGACAGAATTCTGATGAAGGTTAACGGGGACAGAATTTTGACGATAGTTAACGGGGACAGAATTCTGACGATGGTTAATGGGGCCAGAATTCTGCCGAAGGTTAACGGGGACAGAATTCTGACGAAGGTCAACGGGGACAGAATTCTGACGATGGTTAACAGGGACAATTCTGACGAAGGTTAACAGGGTCAGAATTCTGACGATGGTTAACGGGGACAATTCTGACGATGGTTAACAGGGACAGAATTCTGACGAAGGTTAACGGGGACAGAATTCTGACGAAGGTTAACGGGGACAGAATTCTGACGAAGGTTAACGGGGACAGAATTATGTCGAAGGTTAATGGGGACAGAATTCAGACGAAGGTTAACGGGGACAGAATTCTGACGAAGGTTAACGGGGACAGAATTCTGACGAAGGTTAACGGGGACAGAATTATGTCGAAGGTTAATGGGGACAGAATTCTGACGAAGGTTAACGGGGACAGAATTATGTCGAAGGTTAACGGGGTCAGAATTCTGACGAAGGTTAATGGGGACAGAATTCTGACGAAGGTTAACGGGGACAGAATTCTGACGATGGTTAACGGGGACAGAATTCTGACGAAGGTTAACGGGGACAGAATTCTGACGAAGGTTAACGGGGACAGAATTCTGACGAAGGTTAACGGGGACAGAATTATGTCGAAGGTTAATGGGGACAGAATTCTGACGAAGGTTAACGGGGACAGAATTATGTCGAAGGTTAACGGGGTCAGAATTCTGACGAAGGTTAATGGGGACAGAATTCTGACGAAGGTTAACGGGGACAGAATTCTGACGATGGTTAACGGGGACAGAATTCTGACGAAGGTTAACGGGGACAGAATTATGTCGAAGGTTAATGGGGACAGAATTCTGACGAAGGTTAACGGGGACAGAATTATGTCGAAGGTTAATGGGGACAGAATTCTGACGATGGTTAACAGGGACAGACTTCTGACGAAGGTCCTACCTTGGTGAGAGGGGCGTGCGTGCATATCTGTCTAAATATTTAGACGTCCTTTTTGGCGGATCGCGTACACTAGTATTATTATATAACCTGTATATGTTATGATGTTTATTTATTTTATATTAGTCTGCTTGTATTAATTCCTTTGCTTATTTTTAACAAACTTGTAAATGTTAAACTTAGGGAGAAAACAGCATAAGGTAGAACAGTATCTCCCCAATGTAATGAAGAGCAAGAGTCTGTAGATATATATATATATATATATATATATATATATATATATATATATATATATATATATATATATATAAATATATATATATATGTATATATATATATATATATATATATATATGTATATATATCTTGTCACGCTCAGGAGTAGTCATACCCTGGTGAGAGCGGTTACACCCTGAAACCACACCACACACTCCCACAAATTGCCGAACCAGCCAGCGGGTTGTAGTTAGTAAAGGGGGAGGGAAGGGTTGTAGCTATGTGCGCGCACACGTGCGTGTGTGCATATCTATATTAATATTTATACGTGATGTTTGACGGGGCGCGTACACTAGTTTGGCATAATTACTGTTCCTTTGGAAGTATGGGAAGTGGTTAACTGGGTACAGAGGATAATATGATGTTCAGAATTCGCAGTTAATGGCTATCCAAAAGTCCATTTGTTAAAACAGAGCACTCCAGATTATTAAAGGGGAAATGGACAATATCCTCTCTCTCTCTCTCTCTCTCTCTCTCTCTCTCTCTCTCTCTCTATCTCTCCTCTCTCTCTCTCTCTCTCTCTCTCTCTCTCTCTCTCTCTCTCTCTCTCTCTCTCTCATTTCAGTTGGACTGTCGACCCACTGTGTTATTTTAGGACAAGAAAATATTCTTGTGTACAGTACTGCCCTCTTTTTAATTTGTATTTCTCCTATTCGATTTTTCAATATAATTTTTTTTATTAGGTACCCAACTGTTTATAAAATCTTTTATTTTGTTCTATAATTTTACTAGACCTTGATTTATATGATAATTCCCTTTTTAAAAAGTACTTTTGTTATTTACCTGGGTGATTTATTTATATTACTTTATGTTAGAGAAGAAATATTTATGGTAAATTTTAAACCAAAGAGGAATGATATAAAAAACATATTTTGGTTTTCCTTCATTTTATGCTGTAGAAGAAATAGCATTTTAAACCAAAGAGCATCGATATAAAAATATATTTCTCTTTACCTTTATTTTATGTTATAAAGAAATATATCTGTTTGATTTCAAACTTAAGAGCAATGATATAAAAAATATATTTTTCCCCTCTATATATGAAATGGTAAAAGGAAGAGAATTACTCTGCGAAAAATAGCAAAATCTGATATGCCTTTACAGTTCCGTTAAAGTTTCCCTAAAAGTCCCTCTCTCCTTTGCCCCCATCCCACTAAGAGTCCCTCTCTCCTTTGCCCCATCCCCCTAAAAGTCCCTCTCTCCTTTGCCCCATCCCCCTAAAAGTCCCTCTCTCTCCTTTGCCCCCATCCCCCTAAAAGTCCCTCTCTCCTTTGCCACCATCCCCCTAAAAGCCCCTCTCTCTTTTGCCCCATCCCTCTAAGAGTCCCTCTCTCCTTTGCCCCCATCCCCCTAAAAGTCCCTCTCTCCTTTGCCCCCATCCCACTAAGAGTCCCTCTCTCCTTTGCCCCCATCCCACTAAGAGTCCCTCTCTCCTTTGTCCCATCCCCCTAAAAGTCCCTCTCTCCTTTGCCCCATCCCCCTAAAAGTCCCTCTCTCTCCTTTGCCCCCATCCCCCTAAAAGTCCCTCTCTCCTTTGCCCCCATCCCACTAAGAGTCCCTCTCTCCTTTGCCCCCATCCCACTAAGAGTCCCTCTCTCCTTTGTCCCATCCCCCTAAAAGTCCCTCTCTCCTTTGCCCCATCCCCCTAAAAGTCCCTCTCTCTCCTTTGCCCCCATCCCCCTAAAAGTCCCTCTCTCCTTTGCCCCCATCCCCCTAAAAGTCCCTCTCTCCATTGCCCCATCCCTCTAAAAGTCCCTCTCTCTTTTGCCCCCATCCCTCTAAAAGTCCCTCTCTCCTTTGCCCCCAGCTCCCTAAAAGTCCCTCTCTCCTTTGCCCCCATCCCTCTAAGAGTCCCTCTCTCCTTTGCCCCCATCCCTATAAAAGTCCCTCTCTCCTTTGCCCCCATCCCTATAAAAGTCCCTCTCTCCTTTGCCCCCATCTCCCTAAAAGTCCCTCTCTCCTCTGCCCCCATCCCTCTAAAAGTCCCTCTCGCCTTTGCCCCCATCCCTCTAAAAGTCCCTCTCTCCTTTACCCCCATTCCCCTAAAAGTCCCTCTCTCCTTTGCCTCCATTCCCCTAAAAGGCCCTCTCTCTTTTTTATTCCATCCCTATAAAAGTCCCTCTCTCTTTTTTATCTCATCCCTCTAAAAGTTCCTCTCCCCTTTGCCCCCTTTCCCTTGAAAGTAAGATTCAAAAGTGATTTCGTTTAAGGAGAGACTTGCTGTTGCAATCCGAGTGACATGTAACTCCACGAGTTTGAAAATATGATCCCTGATCTTTCTTCGGGTAAGGGTTGTTATTTCTTTTCCCAGAAACGATGTGTATTTGTATTTCATGTTTTTTTTTTTTTTTTTTTTTTGAGATGGTGAATATATATTTTTTTGTAAGGGTAATATAAAATTTACTTTGGGTTGTGGTTAGTATTTCGTATTGATGTTCCCAAGTCGTTAAAAATGACTGCTGAATATTAGATTGATATGCACACACACACATTCAACCTTCCCACCCCCTCCCTCTTACCAAATTACAACCCTCTGGTTCGGAAATTTGTGGGAGCTTGTGGTTTTCGAGTGTGCCTCTCGGCATACCCCCTCTCACCGTAGTATGACTACTCGCTCTCCTCAGACCTTCACAGGAAAGAAATATATATATATATATATATATATATATATATATATATATATATATATATATATATATATATATATATATATATATATATATTATATATATATTATATATATATATATATATAAATATATATATTATATATATTATATATATATATATATATATATATATATATATATATATATATATATATATATATGTATTCAGATACTTGCTCTTTATTATATAGGAGAGATTAACTTTTATTATTCCACGGTTTCCAGGAAGTTTGGAAAGTTTCTCCAGAAATATTGACATAAATTACAGATTATGTTAACCCACAACTATTATGAAAGTATGATTGATATTTACATAAAGAAACACTAATACCTTAGGTACGCCATTGAGCTAAAATGTATGAATAGAATTTTAGTCCAAAAGGAATAGCGGTAAACGCAATTAAAAAGAAAGTAAAAAAATGTCGAATATTGTTTGTACAAAAGATTAATGCGATACAAATTCTTACAGACATATTTGAAAACTGACATAGTCGAAGTGAAACTTTTCAGGTGAGATGAAGCTGTTCTTAGCACTTTGTTAATTAAAAGAAGACATTTCTGACAATGCATGAATATATTTTTTTCAAGGCTTCCACTACTCGGATTCTTTAGAATGAAATGGTTACTCTTAATTGGTGACAAGAAGTTTTTGAACCTTATAGTTTTCACGCTTTTTTTGGTCATTAAAGCCTAGAATAACGTACAGTAGGACCGGGAGCACACTAGCGACTCTGTGGCGCCACAAAGCCACAGCATCGTGTGGCGGGGATGTGGTCTCCCATAGGTTTCCATTGTTTTCAAGTTTTGCCGCGCAAACTAGCGACTGTGGCAAGCGACTGTGGCTCTCTGTCGCTCATCCCCGCCACATGCGGGGCGTGGCTTTGTGGTGCCACAGAGTCGCTAGTGTGCTCCCGGCCTAGAGCTTCAATTAGGAAATTAGTAAAAAAAACGAAAAAAAAAAACTAGGTATTGTGAAAAAGGATATTTTCGATTAGTATTGTGTATATTTATTTCTTTTTAAACTAATAGTCATTTTACATTCCGTAGGAAATTTTTAAGCTTATGCATCGTTGGTAACATCTTTAAACAAAATATAACTAGTGTAATTATGTAAAAGAAATAGAAAGCGTCAAGGGAATACAACATTATTATTATTATTATTATTATTATTATTACTACTATTATCATTATTATTATTATTATTATTATTATTATTATTATTATTATGATTACTACAAGCCAAACTACAACTCGAGTTGAAAAAACAAGATGCTATAAGCCCAAGGGCTCCAACAGGGAAAATAGCCCACAGAGGACAGGAAATATGGAAAGAAATAAACAAGATGAATAATAAAAAATAAATATTTAAGAAGAGCAACGAAATTAAATCAGATCTTTTATATATAAACTATAAAAAAAAATCTTCGAAACAAACCAGAGGGAGAGAAATAAGATAGAAAGCGTGCCTGATAGTGTACCCTCAAGCAAAAAAAAAAAAAAAAAAAAAAAAAAAAAAAAAAAAAAAAAAAATTAAAAAAAAAATTATTTTCTGGTAAGAGAGGAGACAATTTTAGAAGGATCGTTTACTGGTTTCGCTAAGGTGTCTCTGAAGTTGTGCATTGGAGGATTTTGGAAGATTGATTCTGGACAAATTCTCTTTTGTAGATCACTGTCTATACCGATTTTTATTTTGCGTTATTCTGCATTTTTAGTTCAAGCTTTTCCTGTCTGGTTTTGTCGAGGATTTTCGCTTTATTAATTATTATTCCTTACTTAATAAAGAACAAGTGGATATATATATATATATATATATATATATATATATATATATATATATATATATATATATATATACATATATATATATATATATATATATATATATATATATATATATATATATATGTATGTATGTATGTACTTTTGTATGTATGTATGTATGTATGTATGTATATATATCCTCTCTTCTTTTCTCTATCCTCTTTTTTTCCATGAGCTCTTTTTTTTTATCCGCTCTTTTTTTCTACCCGCTCCTCTTTTATCTATTCGCTCCTTTTTTTCTATCCTCTCTTCTTTTCTCTATCCTCTCTTTTATTCCATCTGCTCTTTTTTTTCTACCCGCTCCTCTTTTTCTACCGGCTCCTCTTTTATCTATTCACTCCCTTTTTTCCTATCCTCTCTTCTTTTCTCTATCCTCTACTCTTTTTTTCTATCCGCTCCTCATTTTTCTATCCTTTCTTTTCTCTATCCTCTCCTCTTTTTTTCTGTCCTTTTTCTATCTTCTCTTCTTTTCTCTATCCTCTCCTATATTTTCTATCCTCTTTTTTTTCAATGCTCCTTTTTCTCTACCCTCTTCTTTTTTCTATCCTCTCTTTTATTTCCATCTGCTCCACTTTTTTTCTATCTTTTCTACTTTTCTCTATCCTCTCTTTTATTTCCATCCGCTCTTTTTTTCTATCCTCTCTTTTATTTCCATCTGCTCCTCTTTTTTTCTATCCTCTCTTCTTTTCTCTATCCTCTCTTTTATTTCTATCCGCTCCTCTTTTTTTCCTACCCTCTCTTCTTTCCTCTATCCTCTCTTTTATTTCCATCCGCTCCTTTTTTTTTCCTATCCTCTCTTCTTTCTTCTATCCTTTCCTCTTTTCTCTATATGCTCCCACTTTTGCGACATGAATTCGCCTCAGAATAAAGTGGCGGGGATCTTTTTCCATCCTGTGCGAGTCTAATCTAATCTTTTTACAACCTACTGAAGTGGAATAAGGCGAAATAAGCTGAAAATCTCCACAGAGAGAGAGAGAGAGAGAGAGAGAGAGAGAGAGAGAGAGAGAGAGAGAGAGAGAGAGAGAGAGAGAGAGAGAGTCACGTAGATTAAAAATCACAGGTATATATTTCACTGGAAAATATTCTATGTGGGCTGTTGAAGGCTGGTCTATTCCAGGATATTTCTTGAAGTCACTTGCATTTCTTAGTAAAGATAAATAGAATTATTGCGTATCAACAATTTTTTCAAAAGCAACGTTCAGTACTAATGCGTCTTGTCTGTTTGTTTTTACAAAATAATATTGTCATAAGTGTTGCGTGTTTTTTTTTTTTTTTTTTTTTTTTTTTTTTTTTTTTTTTTTTTTTTTTTTTTTTTTTTTTTTTTTTTAACCCAATGGCTACATACTTTCTCTGTGTATTTACTCCCAAAGCATATTTGATAATTACTGTTTTAAATATGTTTGAACAGTAAGAATGCATTTTTTAATTAATTTATTTACATCAAATTAGGAATTTAAAAGAAAATGTAAACCTAAAAGAGTATATTATTGGAGTTTAAAATGGGATTATATCGTTTCTTGTAGTGAAATAAAATATATAACTGGTGTTTAAAATGTGATTATATGTTTTTTTTTTTTTTTAGAGAAATAAAATACAGTATATAATTGGAATTTCAAATGTGATTTTATCGTTTTCGATCAATGAAATACAGAATGACCTAGTTTGGCACTCATAAATTCTACTTAATGCCAAATTGCTTAAACAGTCACCCTAGTTGATGTTAGCCCTTATTATTATTATTATTATTATTATTATTATTATTATTATTATTATTATTATTATTATTATTTTTATTATTGTTATTAATATGATTATTTTTTATTATTATTGTTGTTGGTGTTGTTATTATTATTTTTATTATTATTATTATTATTATTATTATTATTATTATTATTGTTGTTGTTGTTGTTGTTGGTGTTGTCATTATTTTTATTATTGTTATTATTATCATTATTTTTTATTATTATTATTGTTGGTGTTGTTATTATTATTTTTATTATTATTATTATTATTGTTGTTGTTGTTGTTGTTGTTATTATTTTTATAATTGTTATTAATATTATTATTATTATTATTATTATTATTATTATTATTATTATTATTATTATTATTATTATTATTATTATTAGCCAAGCTACAAACCTAGTTGGAAAAGCTGGATGCTATAAGCATGAGGGCTCCAAACAGGAAAAATTACCCTAGTGAGGAAAGGATACAAATAAACTACAAGAGAAATAATGAACCATTAAGATCACATATTTTAAGAACAGTAACAATATTAAAATAGATCTTTCACATGTAAAGCGTAAAAAGAAACTTATGTCACCCCCAAAGGATGAAGAGATAATTCTTATCTATTGCAATGCACTAATTGTTCTTTTTGTTCTTTGGTATATATGGCAAAGAACTATAGCCAAAATTGAATGGATCTCATCATCATCATCATTATTATTATTATTATTATTATTAGTATTAATTTTATTATTATTATTATTATTGTTATTATTATTATTAATTTTATTATTATTATTATTATTATTATTAGTATTAATTCTATTATTATTATTATTATTAGTAGTAGTAGTAGTAGTAGTAGTAGTAGTATTATTAGTATTATTATTATTAGTATTAATTTTTATTATTATTATTATTATTATTATTATTATTAGTATTATTATTAGTATTATTATTATTATTATTATTAATTTTATTATCATTATTATTATTATTATTATTATTATTTTTCTTAGCTACAACCCTAGTTGGAAAAGCAGGATTCTATGATGTAAAGGGCTCCAACATGGAAAAATAGCCCAGTGAGGAAAGGAACTAAGGAAACGGATAGAATAGTGTTTCAGAGTGTACTCTCGAGCAAAAAGGCTGAAATATTTTAGCGATCAGTGTCCCTGTTAACCCGAAGTAACAGAAAAATCCTTTTTTATTTTATTATGATAATAGATTTGTGGAATGATCTTCCTAATCGGGTAGTTGAATCAGTAGAACTTCAAAAGTTCAAAGTTGGAGCAAATGTTTTTATGTTGACCAGGCTGACATGAGTCTTTTTATTGTTTATATATGACATATCTCTTTTTGACGTTGTTAATAGTTTATATAGGACATATCTGTTTTGACGCTGTTACTGTTTTTAGAATGATATATTGTTAATTTATTCTAATTTATTCATTTCCTTATTTCCTTTCCTCACTGGGCTATTTTTCCCTGTTGGAGCCCTTGGGCTTATAGCATCTTGCTTTTCAAACTAGGGTTGTAGCTTGGCAAATAATAATAATAATAATAATAATAATAATAATAATAATAATAATAATAATATAGATAGCCATTGGTATCCATGAGAGATTCGAGTTACGATTTAGGTGATTTGACATACACGTCAAAACACTTGTAGCTGACGCCATCTGTTGGGCATATGAAGAGAGAGAGAGAGAGAGAGAGAGAGAGAGAGAGAGAGAGAGAGAGAGAGAGAGAGAGAGTCTCAGCGAAGTTTCTATGACAAATAGATGGAGAGTATTACTGTATGTTCTTTAGTTACGTTATGTTCAAACATATACAGCGAAGAGTTATGTTATGTTGAAATAGGTCACACTTTTATCATTTATTGGTAAAGGGAGAATCTGTTTGTGGTCAAAGATCGGCACTTGTTTATTTCCTGTATAGAATAAAGATAATAACAATCGGTTATTCAACCAGCGAGGCACTCATGAACAATGAACACAGATGTTTTTCTATATATATATATATATATATATATATATATATATATATATATATATATATATATATATATATATATATATATATATATATATGTAATATATATATATATGTATATATATACACACATATATATAATATATATATATGTAATATATATATATATATATATATATATATATATATATATATATATATATTTATATATATATATATATATATATATATATATATATATATATATATAAATATATATATATATATATATATATATATATATATATATATATAAATATATATATATATATATATATATATATATATATATATATATATATATATATATATATATATATATATATATATATGGATCTAGCTAGCCAGATACTTGCTGTTTTTATTATATAGAGGAAATATCACTTTCAATATTCTAAGTCTGTCTCTCTCTCTCTCTCTCTCTCTCTCTCTCTCTCTCTCTCTCTCTCTCTCTCTCTCTCTCTCTCTCTCATAAGGCAAGCCGGCCTCCTCTGTAATTTCCTTCATGGTCCTGGACCCATTAGCAATATTAAAGGAGAGGGAGATTGGTAAACGCTGCCGTCTCCTTCGGTTAGATTCCAATGAATAGATGATAAAGAATGATTATATTTCGTAAGTAAATTGTATTCGGTGCTATTATAGTATGCTATCTACCGCCGATTTTTCTATCTACCACCCCTCTCTGACTATAGTATGATGCTTACCATCAGTCCCTAAGAATACGGTCTACTTGCTAATCCGCCTCTAATGGTAACAACCCCACCTAACCTAACCTAACCTACAAACTGCTTATAATTATGCACCCATGTCCTAACCTAACCCAACCTAACGTAACCTACAAACTGCTTATAATTATGCATCCATGTTGTCCTTCCAATAAATATTATTAAACTATCATTAAAGTCCAATGAGGATAACATACTGGTGGTAAGTAATCTGTTTGATAATCCTCATCAAACAGGAGGATTAACATTGACGGTAGATAACATACTTTGTGGTAGATACCATACTATAGTAGAAATTCGATGGTAGATAGCATACTATAATAGCACCTTGTATTCTGTGAATTTTTGGTGATGATGCTTTTTTTTTATTCATATTTCATTCATATTCACTCGGTTTTTATTCATTTGAAGACACACTTCTGTGGAGATCATTATTTGTCTTATAATTTATTTAACTTTTTGTCATTAACTCCGCCAACGAAGGTGGTAGGAGGTTATGTTTTACCCCCTGTCTGTGTGTTTGTTTGTGAACAGCTTTTCGGCCACAATTTCAATCGTAGAGTAATGAAACTTGCAGGGATTAACTGTTACGTAAAAAAACTGGAAATGATTAAATTCTGAAGTTCAAAAAGTGTCAGCCATCTTGACAATAGCCATATAGTGAGGTGGCTGGAGGTTGACTTTTGATTTATGAGACTAATAAGAGTTCTCATGTCAAGTA
>NC_090755.1:83718847-83724276 GCF_036898095.1 Palaemon carinicauda
ATGAAGAGGTATAACACTTCATTTAGTGTACCTGGGAAGTTGTATGGTACGATTGAAAAATAAAAAAACAATGATTACAAAATAAATTGTTTGGATTGTAACAATGTTGGTTCAGGTAAGAAAGAGGGTTTTTGATCAGGTACTTATTTTGAGTACCCTTTCGCCCCCAAAGGACGTACTGGTACGTTCTTGCAAAACACTGTTATTTACATTTTTTTTTTTGCATGTTTTTGATAACTTTATGAGAAACTTCAGGCATTTTCCAAAAGAATGAGACCAACCTGACCTCTCTATGACAAAAATTAAGGCTGTTAGAGCAATTTAAAAAATATATATATATAGCAAAATGTGCTCGAAATTTAACCTTACCTTGGGGGTAAAAGGAGATCAATGGTAGAATGAACATAAAGAAAATAGTAAAGGTATTTAGAATGTATGGTATAGTTAATAAGTTAGATAACACGTTTTGTTGAAAGAAGCAAAGCATGTTTTGGATATGCAGGAAGAAAAGTAACTATAGTCCATTTCTTTTAGCGATGCATATTTGCACCGACTCGCAGCGGTGTCCTTTTAGCTCGGAAAAGTTTCCGGATCGCTGATTGGTTGGACAAGATACTTCTAAAAGGGCACCGCCGCGAGTCGGTGCAAATATGCATCGCTAAAAAAAATGGACTATAGTTTGGGGCTTGGGGGCTGGTCTGATTCAAGGGGATCGTTATCTCGTCTTAGCTGTTCAATATCCTCATGGAGAGAGTAAGCTGAAAAATATGAGAACGTAATGTTGGATAAGGAACTGTGATACAAAGAGAAGGGTTGAGAAATCTGAGAACGGATGTTGGCTGAAGTTGTGTGAAACAAAAAGAAGATTTGCTGAAGGGTTGAGGCTTGCAAATGATTGAGTAATAGTTGGTGTAAGAGAGAAAAAAAAGAAACTATTAAAGAAGCTGAATATGTTAGTAAGAGGATAAAGTTAATAGCAAATATGAGCGAATGAATGGTTATAAGGGTAACTGGATATCACGAAGGAGAAAGGAATATTGATATAAATTGTAGAAACAGTTTATTTGTAAACATATTAGAGATTCTGTATAACAAGTAATAGTAAGATGAAAGAAAGGGATATCTCTCTCTCTCTCTCTCTCTCTCTCTCTCTCTCTCTCTCTCTCTCTCTCTCTCTCTCTCTCTCTCTCTCTCAGTAAAATTTTAACAAAAGATGTTGTCATTCACCTGTATGTCGGTAGTAGCGAGATATGTTTTTCTACCATAGATTTCCAGTGATTACACCTCTCTCTCTCTCTCTCCTCTCTCTCTCTCTCTCTCTCTCTCTCTCTCTCTCTCTCTCTCTCTCTCTCTCTCTATGAGTAGAATTTTAACAAAAGAAGTTGTCGTTCACCTGAAGGTCGGTAGTAGCGAGACATATTTTTCTGCCATAGATTTCCAGTGATTACACATCTCTCTCTCTCTCTCTCTCTCTCTCTCTCTCTCTCTCTCTCTCTCTCTCTCTCTCTCTCTCTCTCTCCTTTGTATCATACGTGTATAACTCGGAATACTTGTGTAGAATCCTTAAAAAAAGATTCCTTTTGTTTTTCATATCCCTCGACCATACCCGTGAATATTTTTCATTTTCTTCAAGAAAAATATTGACAAGAACAGCTGATTTTGGAAGGGACATCTGGTGTATAGCTTGTTCATCTGTTATTATTTTTTTTTAATGTTATAACATATTGTTTTTATGTCCATTGTTCCAGTCTTTGAGAGATATGTGTACAATCAAATTTCAAATATACACATACAGTTGAAAATCGGATACCTGTGAAATCGAGGTTTAAAAATGTGTTTACAATTGAAAACCTGACATACATGTACAATTGAAATTCAATGATACCTGTACAGTACAATTGAAGATGAAAGATACGCGTACAATTAAAATTGAAATATACATGTGCAGTTGAATTTCAAAGATATGTGTATAATCTGAATTTAAATATACACGAACTATCGAAACTCAGATAACTGTAAAGTTCAAATTGAAAGATACGTGTACAATTGAAATCTAAACATCCATGTACAATTAAAATTCAAAGAAGCTTGTACAATACAAATTCAGAGATTCACGTACAACTTGGTGGGTCTCTTCAAAAATATGTGCTGATACATAAAGCTTTTTATTCTAAAAGGTTTATTAGCGTGCAATATATATATATATATATATATATATATATATATATATATATATATATATATATATATATATATATATATATATATATATATATATATATATATATATATATATAGATAGATAGATAGATAGATAGATATATATAGGTTAGGTAGAGAATTAGATGGGTAGATAAGGTGAAGGATGAAATAGTGAAACGAGGTTCGATGGAAGAGGATGACTACGATCGAAGGCATTGCAGAGGGCGCATCAGGCAACCGACCCCTTAATGTAGAGATAACGGTATTATTATTATTACTTGCTAAGCTATAACCCTAGTTGGAAAAGCAAGATGCTATAAGCCCAGGGGCTCCAACAGGGAAAAATAGCCCAGTGAGGAAAGGAAATAAGGAAATAAATAAATGAATTGAACAAATTAACAATAAATCATTCTAAAAAAAAGTAACAACGTCCAAACAGACATGTCATATATAAACTATTAACAACATCAAAAACAAATATGTCATAAATAAAATATAAAAAGACTCATGTAGGGAAGATATAGTTAGCATTATATATATATATATATATATATATATATATATATATATATATATATATATATATATATATATATATATATATATATATGTATATATATATAACTAGTGTATGCGACCCGTTAAAATGCCGGCCTAATATTTAGATAGTTCTGCACACACACGTACGCCCATACAACAGACGGATTCACCTCCTCCTACCCCGATCCCCCTTTCCCTAACTACAACACGCTAACTTGGGCAATTTGTGGGAGATTGTTGTTTTCCGAGTGGTTACCGTTCGGCCTGACATATAATTATGTATATTGCCTGACACTTGCTTTTTATCATATAGGGGAGATGCAATTTCATGTATTTTTATATTATTATTTTTTTTTTTTAGTCATTTTCCGTTTCACAAGAGATAGGAATAGTTTAAAGTGAAGGAACTAGCTAACCTTGGTCTGGATATTTTTTTTTCTTTTTTTTAAACTAGCGCAGGATATTTAATAGCGTTCTAAATATTCTATTTTCCTTGTTTCCTTTCCTCAATGGGCTATTTTCCCTGTTGGAGCCCGTGGGCTGATAGCATCCTGCTTTTCCAACTAGGGTTGTAGCTTAGCAAATGATAACAACAACAACAACAAAGACAACAACAACAACAACAACAACAAATGATAACAACAACAACAACAACAAATAATAATAATAATAATAATAATAATAATAATAATAATAATAATAATGGGGAAGCATCAGCTCATTCCTCTTTTCCTATTTCACTGGAGATTTTACACCTTAGCATAATGTACCCAAGTATCTAATCCAGATAAATCTCTCTCTCACTCTCTCTCTCTCTCTCCCTCTCTCTCTCTCTCTCGGTCTGAGGTCATCTCTGGGAGTAAAATCACGGCATATTGATCTCGCTAGCACAGGATGGGAAACTCCACAAAGAGGAGAGAGAGAGAGAGAGAGAGAGAGAGAGAGAGAGAGAGAGAGAGAGAGAGAGAGAGAGAGAGATGGTGTTCAGACGTTAGAGTAAATAAGAGTTATATAACACTTTTTAAAGGCAAAGAGAGAGAGAGAGAGAGAGAGAGAGAGAGAGAGAGAGAGAGAGATGATGTTCAGACGTTAGAGATTATGAGTTATATAACAGTTTTTAAGGGCAAAAAAGGTTGTAACTTTATAACTGATGTTAGAGAAAATTTGGAATATTTTAAGGATATGACTTTCTGCTAAATTACAATTTTTAAAGGTATTCCTTCTTAATTACTTCCTCGTTTACTCTTAGAATTTTCTTTTATTCTTTCAGACGTTCCCTACCAGGGTTGCCAGTATTTGTAAATGAGAAAAGGCCAACTTTTAATTAACCGCAGCTTTAAAAGGCCAACTCATTAGTTAAAAAAGGCCGAGTATATAGTATTTGAGGTCTGCATTTCCTCATATTACTAAAGGCCAACCAATTTTTAAAAAAGGCCAAATTTGAGGTTTTTTGGCCTGAAAAAAGGCCAAATTTGAGGTTTTTTGGCCTGAAAAAAGGCCAAATTTGAGGTTTTTTGGCCTGAAAAAAGGCCAAATTTGAGGTTTTTATGGCCTGAAAAAGGCCAACCTGGCAACCCTGTTCCTTACTTATTCAATCTGTGACCACACGAATTGTATATTTCGAAAACTGGATAATGTTGGAATAAGGAAAGTATTTTCTAGTTATTAAGGTCGTGATACACACACACACACTCACACATATATATATATATATATATATATATATATATATATATATATATATATATATATATATATATATATATATATATATATATATCTATTTCTGAGTGGGCGATGCCTTAACCTGGTGGAAAAGTCTGCGCATCGCCATGATCAGCAAAGCTTTACCAGTCCGGATCATCCATACTAGTTTGGTTTGCTGTGAGCCTTGAGATTAAAATCTCCCATCATCACCAATCCGCACTAGCCAGCGTGGTAATGAATTGGTCAAAGCCTAGACATGAATGAAAATATATCTGGGGCCTTTGTTCCGCAGTGGACTAGAAACGGCTGTATTTTTTGTTTTTGTTGTTGTTGCTGTTGTTATTGTTGTGTGTACTTTATATGTGTACACACACGCATATATATATATATATATATATATATATATATATATAAATATATATATATATATATATATATATATATATATATATGTGTGTGTGTGTGTATATATATATATTTATATATATATATATATATATATATATATAGTATATATATATATACAGTATATATATATATATATATATATATATATATATATATATATATATATATATACACACATATACATATATATATATGTATATATATACACATACATATATATATATATATATATATATATATATGTGTGTGTGTGTGTGTGTGTATATACATACATACATATATATACAATATATATAGAGTATATATACATATTTCTTTTTTCATTAAATGCTCAAGCACTTGTGCCATCAGTTATTTTCAGAAAACTTCTAGTTTTTTATATATTTTCATAGTCTCCATGGCTAGTCTTGAAGGAAAAGTCGGATTCTATGACTGTGCTGCTTCATCTGCGAAACTTTTGCCAAGAAATGTATCTTGTGACCTTTAATCTATGCTGGACAACTTCCTGGCTAGTTTAGTGGCAACGCGTTCGCCTAACATTCGCATGGCAGTAGATCGATCCCAGATCCCAC
>NC_090755.1:83724776-83729776 GCF_036898095.1 Palaemon carinicauda
TTATTATTTATTATTATTATCTATTATTTATTATTAATTATTTATTATTTATTATTATCTATTATTATTTATTATTATTATTATTATTATTATTGTTATTTATTATTATTTATTTATTTATTTATTATTATTATTATTTTTATTATTATTATTAGTCAAGCCTCAATCCTGGTTAGAAAACAGGATGTTATAAGCCCAAGGGCTGTAACAGGGAAAAAGATTCCAGTTAGGAAAGAAAATAAAGAAATAATTAAACTACAAGAGAAGCAACGAACAAATAAGCTAGCTAATCTTAAGGACAGTGACATTTAAATATCAGAAAAAAACTATAAAAAGTATTATGTAAATAAATAAACTACAAGAGAAGTAATGAACAATTAAAATAACATATTTTAAGAAGAGTAACAACATTAAAATAGATCTCTCATAAATAAACTATAAAATGATACTTAAATCAGCCTGCCCAAGATGAAAACCTTCGCTGCAAGTTTAACCATTACAGAACTGAATGAGAAACGAATAAGGGGGGGGGGGGGGGGGAAGGAGTCTCCCTGAGGGGGGGGAGTCTCCCTGAGAATGGGCTTTAGTCCGCTCTTCTCACTCCCATGCAAATCTGAAAGTCATGAAGCCTCTCAAGTATCCATTTTCAGATTAACGATGGCGTGTTGTGAAGGCGTTCTCTGCATGGAGAATTCCTCCATTCATGGCACCGGGGGCCCACTCTGGCAGAGATTTATGGTGAGAATTTGATTTCCTTGGAGTTACACTCTTGGCACTCTTAAAGTCCTTTGGAGTAGGAGACTGCTCTCTTTGCCCCCCCCCCCCCCCTCCCAAGCACCCCCCGCCACCAGGCACTCTTACCAACACTCTCTCCCATATAGGGTTTTAAGGTCCTTTGACTAGCCAGACAGTACTATAGTCCATTTCTTTTAGCGAGTCATATTTGCACCGACTCGCAACGGTGCCCTTTTTAGCTCGAAAAAGTTTCCTGGTCGATGATTGGTTAGAATTAACTTGTCCAACCCAATCAGCGATCAGGAAACTTTTCCGAGCTAAAAGGGCACCGCTGCGAGTCGGTGCAAATATGTCTCGCTAAAAGAAATGGACTATACATTGGATCCTTCTCCCTGGTTACGGTTCACTTCCTCTTTGCCTACACATACACGGAATAGTCTGGCCTATTCTTTACAGATTCTCCTCTGACCTCATACACTCGACAGCACTTATATTACCAAAGAATTCTTCTTCTCTCTAGAGGTTAACTACTGCACTGTAATTGTTCAGCTGGCTACTTTCTCCTTGGGAAGGATAGAAGAGACTCTTTAGCTACGGTAAACAGCTCTTCTAGGAAAAGGACACTCCAAAATCAAATCATTGTTCTCTAGTCTTGGGTAGTGCCATAGCCTCTGTACCATGGTATTCCAATGTCTTGGGATAGAGTTCTCTTGCTTGAGGGTACACTCGGACACACTATTCTATCTTATTTCTCTTAATCTTGTTTTGTTGTTTTTTATAGTTTATAGAGGAAATATTTATTTTAATGTAACTGTTCTTAGAATATTTTATTTTTCCATGTTTCCTTTCCTCACTGGGCCAATTTCCCTGTTTGGGGGCCCCAGATCTTATAGCATCCTGCTTTTCCAACTAGGGTTTTAGCTTAGCAAGTAATGATATATATATATATATATTATATATATATATTATATATATATATATATATATATATATATATATATATATACGAGTATATATATATATACGAGTATATATATATACGAGTATATATATATATATATATATATATATATATATATATATATATATATAATATATATAGTGAATGTATATGATGTATATACTGCATATGTATATGTATGTATGTAAGTATATATGTATATTATATACTGGATATATATATATATATATATATATATATTAATATATATATATATACATACATATGTGTGTGTATCCTGTCACGCTCAGTTGGAAGAGGAAGTAGTCATGCCCTGGTACCCTGGTGAGAAGAGGTACCCCGTGAGATACACTTGAAAACCACACTCTCTACAAATTGCCGAACCAGCGGGTTATAGCTAGAAAAAGGGGGATGGTGACTGTAAATTTGAATCTCTGTGTGTACATATCTATAGATATTTTGACGGGTCGCGTACACAAATCAACAATAAAAAAGAAAACTTTTCTCGAGAGAGAGATAGAAAGAACTGTTGAATTTGCCTCCTAAATTTCAACTTTAATTTCCCTCATCTGGATTTATCTTCTCTAGTTCCTTGTACTGGGAATTTTTGTGCGAATTTATTGTTTTGTTATGTATTGTTTTCAAAGAAGTTAGAGATAACATATCTCACCGTAAACAAAGGCATCTTAACTTTCCAATGCGTGTTTTCCTCAATATAAGAATTTTCTCTCTCTCTCTCTCTCCTCTCTCCTCTCTCTCCTCTCTCCTCTCTCTCTCTCTCTCCTCTCTCTCCTCTCTCCTCCATCTCTCTCTCTCCTCTCTCTCCTCTATATATATATATATATATATATATATATATATATTATATATATATATATATATATGTATATATATGTATATATATATATATATATATATATATATATATTTATATATACAGATATCTTACTATTTGAGTATAGATTAAATTTATTAGAGTATATTTCCTTCTCTTTTACCATCTCTCTCTCTCTCTCTCCTCTCTCTCTCTCTCTCTCTGCTATATACAGATATCTTACTATTTGAGTATAGATTAAATTTATTTTGATAGATTCCTACTCTTTTACCGTCAAAGGATCTCTCTCTCTCTCACTCTCTCTCTCTCTCTCTCTCTCTCTCTCTCTCCTCCTCTCTCTCCTCTCTCTCCTCTCTCTCCTATATACAGATATCTTATTATTTGAGATGGAGCTTTTCTTAGTCTTCTACCGGCAAATGATTTATCACTTAATTTATTTCTAATGTTTACCTCCAATTTTTTATCTTTGTAATATGTATTTAAAGGTTACAGCTTTTGAATTCATTTTCATTCACCTCCTTTCTTCCAAATATATGAATTTTACCTGATGTATATCCAATAATGTATTTAGTTATACATTCTTGTGTTATTGATATCTATGGTTTTATTACTTTAAACATAGTATTCTTACCTTGATGTTTATAAGATATGTTAAATAAAATTTTATAATGACATAAGCAAAGCGTATTTGTTCTTCATTTTTCTATTAATTTATAGTATTATAAATGGTGATTTAAAGATTGTATAGCTCTTCTTTCACTGCGTTATCCCTACGTTAAGGGGTCGGTTGCCTGATGCACCCTCTCCAATGCCTTCTATCAAAGGCCTCCTCTTCACCAAACCTCTTCTCTCCCTATCACCCTTCACCTTATCTCGCCATCTAATTCCCTGTCTCCCTCTTGATCTTCTCCCCATAACAGGTCCTTCCCAAGTCCTCCTCACTCCCTCTCCAATGCCTTCTATCAAAGGCATCCTCTTCCACCAAACCTCTTCTCTCCATATCATTCTTCACCTTATCTCGCCATCTAATTCCCTGTCTCCCTCTTGATCTCCCCCATAACAGGGCCTTCCCAAGTCTTCCTCACTCCCTCTCCAATGCCTTCTATCAAAGGCATCCCTTCCACCAAGCCTCTTCTCTCCATATCATCCTTCACCTTATCTCGCCATCTAATTCCCTGTCTCCCTCTTGATCTTCTCCCCATAACAGGGCCTTCCCAAGTCCTCCTCACTCCCTCTCCAATGCCTTCTATCAAAGGCATCCTCTTCCACCAAACCTCTTCTCTCCATATCATCCTTCACCCTATCTGGTCATCTAATTCTCTGCCGTTCTCTCGTCGATCTTCTCCCTCTAACAGTTTCATCCCAAGCCCTCCTCGCTCCCTCTCCACCATCCATCCCTCACTACGTGACCACACCATCTCAGTCGTGATACTTACCCGCCTCTGTAATCTTTACTTCGCCTGCCATTCTTATTTAATAATTTCCCAATCTTTCAGCATTCTCATCTCTGTCCTCTCGAGCTTTGCTTCCTCTATTCGTCCAACTGTAAAATGATAATCTATTTTCGTTCTTTTACCGTCCTTCTCAAAATGACTTTTGTCAGAACACATTTTTTTTTTCGTTGTTGTTTAACGTACAACGGTCGGCGTTTCTCAGACAATATCCCTAAAGGAATAACGTTCCCTCGTATCTTCTCTATCCCACGTCGTCGCAATGTCTCTTCGACATTACAATATATAATACGTAACATAAAAGGGAAGCCGCTACATAAAAGTTAGGCGTATTTCTCCTTTGATTACTTCTATTGAATCGGATCTCATATATTCTTCTGTCATCTTCCCATTCAGCCTCGGGTTTTCTTTGCTGTGGTTAACAGACATTTATTGATGATGTAGTAGTAGTAGTAGTAAGTAGTAGTAGTAGTAGTATAGTAGTAGTAGTAGTAGGTTTACCAGGGCACTCAGTCACCCGTTGAGATACTACCACTAGAGAGGTTTGACTGACCAGACAGTACTACATTAGATCCTTCTCCCTGGTTACGGTTCGTTTTCCTTTTGCCTACATATACCCCGAATAGTCTGGCCTATTCTTTACAGATTCTCTTCTGTCCTCATACACCTGACAACACTGAGATTACCTAACAATTCTTCTTCACGCAAGGCCGGGAGCACACTAGCGACTCTGTGTCGCCACAAAGGCACAGCATCGTGTGGCGGGGATGTGGTCTCCCATAGGTTTCCATTGTTTTCAGAGTTTTTGCCGCGCAGAACTAGCGACTGTGGCAAGCAACTTGTGGCTCTCTATCGCTCATCCCCGCCACAGGGGTTGCGTGGCTTAGAAATCAATGGAAACCTATGGGAGACTACATCCCCGCCACACGATGCTGTGGCTTTGTGGCGCCACAGAGTCGCTAATGTGCTCCCGGTCCAAGGGGGTTAACTTCTGCATTGTTCAGTTTCCGCTTTCCTC
>NC_090755.1:83742276-83744776 GCF_036898095.1 Palaemon carinicauda
CGCAAAATGTAGTGTATATACATATAGAGTAATATGTATATATATATATATATATATATATATATATATATATATATATATATTATCATGTATGTTATAGCTTTATACATATACTGTTTATGTAAATATATACATATGCATAAATGTATATATAAATCAGTTTAATGTGTATATATAAATATATTGACTTGAAATTTGTATGTAAATATAAGTATATAGACGTCTAAACAGCTAAACAGTATATATCTTTTATATATATACATATATATATATACAGTATATATATATATATATATATATATATATATATATATATATATATATATATATATATATATATATATATATATGTATATACACACACAAACGCTCATGAATATACACATTTATAATTTTTTACATATATAGGTATATAAATTAGTATATATTTACCTATATACATATAAGAAATGGGATCCCATCCTGTTTCTGATGCCAGAGGCGATGATGAAGGAAATTTCCGGTCTGATGAGTTTTAAAGAGGAAGAATTGTTGGGAGAGAGAGAGGCACGTCAGAGGGGGGGGGGTGCAGAACCTCCTTGATAAACATTCCTCTTAATATAATCCTTAATTTATCTTTTTTTTTTATGAAAAAGTGAAATTTGGAAGAGCCTAATGGTAGATATGATGTACCATGTTTAGTGAACTAAGATTTTTTTTTTTTTTTTTTTTTTTTTTTTTTTTTTTTTTTTTTTTTTTTTTTTTTTTAATGTATCATTTTCAATTTGATCATTTGATCTAGTCTTGGGTAGTGTCTTAGCCTCTGTACAATGGTCTTCCACTGTCTTGGGTTAGAGTTCTCTTGCTTGAGGGTACACTCGG
The DNA here is from genome assembly GCF_036898095.1 of Palaemon carinicauda. NCBI lineage: Eukaryota > Metazoa > Arthropoda > Malacostraca > Decapoda > Palaemonidae > Palaemon > Palaemon carinicauda. Next base: position 83,743,138 of record NC_090755.1, read on the forward strand.
GCCCACTATTCTCTCCAAGTTCTCTTCCTCTAGTTTTGTTAAAGTATTTATAGTTTATATAGAAAATATTTATTTTAATATTGTTACTATTATATTTTTCCTTCTTTCCTTTCCTCACTGGGCTATTTTCCTTGTTGGAGCCCCTGGGCTTATAGCATCCTGCTTTTCCAACTAGGGTTGTAGCTTAGTAGCAAGTAATAATAATAATAATAATAATTATAACAATTTCTTCCTGGTTTTATAAATACGAATTTAAAATTCATGTTGTATTATGGCTGGTTAAGGATATTGTTTTATTTATTGGGAAGATGCTGTTACAGTATTTTCATTTTGTTTATCATATCCATTTTAATTTGATTATTTAAGAGTTTCTTCTTGGTTTTAGAAACAGGAATTTAGAAGCCATATATTTTCATATATTGCACATCGAAACTGTTTTTCTATTATGCTAGTGTATATTAACTAAAAAATACACGCACAAACAAAGCCACTCCAACGCCTAAGAACATAACACACACCTCACACATCAGTACTCTTCGCTGCTGGGTGGAAGGACGCTGGTGACTGGTACGACACACGAACTTACGAACATACGCTACCGTGGTCTAAGCCCTGTCCGCACGATCGAGCATGCCCGACGGGCAAACAGTGATACCAGACCACAATCGTTAGTAAGAATGAGGTTAATGACGTCAGAAGCGGGAAAACCACAGACAGGGATCTGGCATCATACAGTGTTGCCAGATCCCTGCCTTTAGTTTTCCCGCTTCTGACGCCATCAACCATATTCTTAATGACGTCAGAAGCGGGAAAACCACAGACAGGGATCTGCCATCATACAGTGTTGCCAGATCCCTGTCTTTAGTTTTCCCGATTCTGACGCCATCAACCATATTCTTAATGACGTCAGAAGCGGGAAAACCACAGACAGGGATCTGGCATCATACAGTGTTGCCAGATCCCTGCCTTTAGTTTTCCCCGCTTCTGACGCCATCAACCATCATTCTTAATACCTATTGTGGTCTGGTATCACTGTTTGCCCGTCGGGCATGCTCGATCGTGTGGACAGTTCTTAAGCGATGTCAGGCAGGGCAGCCGATCGGGACTACGGTCTACCCCAAAAGCCAAAACAAAATAGAAGTATTCAATCCGTCATAACTCAAGATAGATGATTCCACATTAACACCATTCCTATATGTGATGAATTACATTTTATCAGTTATTTAATACAAACGAAGAATAAACAAAATATCCCATACATAGCCTTCGTTATGTATAGTCTTTCTATTGCTATTATGATTGAAGTAGATGATGACTAATGATTGTTATTACTTTGATGTATCCATGTTGTCTGAATGTATGAGCCTTCATTGATGAAGAGTTATCTACTAAAGAATAAGTATTATACAGTCATGTGAAGGGTTATTCACTTCTTAGAAATAAGCGCTATACATTCATGTGAAGGGTTATTCACTTCTTGAAAATAAGCGTTATACATTCATTTGAAGGGTTATTCAGTTCTTAAAATTAAGCATCATATATTCATGTGAGGAGTTATTCACTTCTTGGAAATAAACCTCATACATTCATGTGAAGGGTTATTCACTTCTTAAGAATAAACGCTATACATTCATGTGAA
>NC_090755.1:83749776-83767276 GCF_036898095.1 Palaemon carinicauda
TCCCTATTGGAGCCATTGGGCTTATAGCATCTTGCTTGGCTAGTAATAATAATAATAATGATAATAACAACCTGAGGACTTCATTTTGCCATTAAAGGATTGTACCTGAGACTGTAGACTTCATCCTTCAATTGGGTGATTGTAACTGAACCTGTGGACTTCATTTATCCATTAGAGGATCGTACCTGAACATGTAGATTTTACCCTTTAATTGAAAAATCTTACCTGAACCTGTGGACCTGTGGACTTCATTTTGCCATTAAAGGATCGTACCTGAACCTGTAGATTTTATCCTTTAATTGAAAAATCGTACCTGAACCTGTGGACTTCATTTTGCCTTTAAAGGATCGTACCTGAACCTGTAGATTTTATCCTTTAATTGAAAAATCGTACCTGAACCTGTGGACTTCATTTATCCATTAAAGGGTCTACCTGAACTTGTAGATTTTATCCTTTAATTGTAAAATCATACCTGAACCTGTGGACTTCATTTTGCCATTAAAGGATCGTACCTGAACCTGTGGATTTTATCCTTTAGTTGAAAAATCGTACCTGAACCTATGGACTTCATTTTGCCATTAAAGGATCGTACCTGAACCTGTAGATTTTATCCTTTAATTGAAAAATCGTACCTGAACCTGTGGACTTCATTTTGCCTTTAAAGGATCGTACCTGAACCTGTAGATTTTATCCTTTAATTGAAAAATCGTACCTGAACCTGTGGACTTCATTTATCCATTAAAGGGTCTACCTGAACCTGTAGATTTTATCCTTTAATTGTAAAATCATACCAGAACCTATGGACTTCATTTTGCCATTAAAGGATCGTACCTGAACCTGTGGATTTTATCCTTTAATTGAAAAATCGTACCTGAACCTATGGACTTCATTTTGCCATTAAAGGATCGTACCTGAACCTGTAGATTTCATCCTTTAATTGAAAAATCGTACCTGAACCTATGGACTTCATTTTGCCATTAAAGGATCGTACCTGAACCTGTAGATTTCATCCTTTAATTGAAAAATCGTACCTGAACCTGTGGCCTTCATTTTGCCATTAAAGGGTCTACCTGAACCTGCGGACTTCATCCTTTAATTGAAAGATCGTACCTGAACCTGTGGACTTGAGTTTTCCATCGAAGGATCGTACCGGAATATATATATATATATATATATATATATATATATATATATATATATATATATATATATATATATATATATATATATATATATATATACATATACATATACATATACATACATATACACCTAGACACTTGCCCCTTATTATACAGACTATTAGAGGAAATGTCTATTCCTGTAGCCCTCCAGAAGTCAACGTAGAAATACTCCTTGCAAAATTGTAGATAGGGGGAAAAAGGTGCACCCTTCCCCAACTATCGATCTTCTTCTAATGGCCCAGCGCTAACAGAGCACTATGTAGAGCAATAAAAAGGTGAATTGGACAGCGAGGAGAGTCCATCCCTTCCATTTCGGATGGACTGCCTCGTTTTAATGGTTGCACAGAGTGAGGAGGGAGTTTTGAACAGGGTTACCAGATTATTTCCCTTGGATAATCGTACATAAACCTAAAAATTATCGTTTTACTAACCAAAACAATTGTACACACTTTCAACATGATTATCAAGGAGTAACATAAATAACTTATTTCAAGGTATATATATATATATATATATATATATATATATATATATATATATATATATATATATATATATATATATATACTGTATATACCTAAGGTATGTATCGTACATCGTACTGGACCCAAAATAATCGTACTTGTACGATATTTATCGTACTAATGGCAACCCTGGTTTTGAATGCAATATTGTCTTCTCTTTCTCTGCTGTGATTAGGATGATGGTGGCGATTTGTTTGTTTTGGATTTCAAATCACCCATTACGCTGGTGATAGAGCTATGAACATAACAGTTTTATTTCAAATTAAAAACCTATTTCTCGACTTTTGAAGCTAAACGTTGTAGGCGTGCGAGTTAGGTTAAAGCTTATTCTACAGGCGGACATGAGTCTTTTTATAGTTTATTTATGACATATTTGTTTTTGATGTTGGTAATAGTTTATATATGACATGTCTGTTTTGACGTTGTTACTTATTTTAGAATGATTTATTGTTAATTTGTTCTCTTCATTTATTTATTTCCTTATTTCCTTTCCTCACTGGGCTATTTTTCCCTGTTGGAGCCCCTGGGCTTATAGCATCTTGCTTTTCCAACTAGGGTTGTAGCTTGGATAGTAATAATAATAATAATAATAATAATAATAATAAAATTTAACAATCGACATATAAAACAGATTCTTGAAACCTATTTGTTCTTAAGCTAGGAGGGCCTTCTGTACTCTAAGATTGAGGAAATATCACAAGTTATCAAATAATGTAAATGATCCAGCGAGATTTTATCTATACCTATTAACCGAGAGACAAACCTTTATAATAAGGGTGTAGAAACTGTTTGGACAGGGAGTATGCTATCCCTTAGGATTGTTAAAATCGTTCGTAATAGATTTGTATTTTAACTTTTATCATGAACAGTTCACTTCTTACTTTGAGGTAATTGGAACGTTGTTACATAAGAAGCACTACTTAATCAACTTTGTTTTATTTGTTATATTTGATGATAACTGTTGTGTATTGCATTGACACATTTCAATTGCTCTAGCATTTAACGAAAGTAATATATAACATGTTTTTGACGTTGTTAATAGTTTATATAGGACATATGTGTTTTGACGTTGTTACTGTTTTTTAGAATGGTTTATTGTTAATTTATTCTCATCATTTATTTATTTCCTTATTTCCTTTCCTCACTGGGCTATTTTTCCCTATTGGAGCCCTTGGGCTAATAGCATCTTGCTTTTCCAACTAGGGTTGTAGCTTGGCTAGTAATAATAATAATAATGATAATAATAATAATAATAATTCTCCCATTCGTGGGTGCGTGCGTGCTACCTTCTCTTTGCTTCGAAAAGCAATGAACTTTAACCGTACCCACGGCAATTTCTCCTTAAAAATAACCCTAAAAGGCTGACGATAAAGTCCTCCCTCTCACGTAAGGGACACATAACGGAAGCGTTTCCTTTACAGGAAAATGTCAAATATTTTGGAATTCTTAAAAAAAAAAAAATGCCATATAGAGGAAAATTTTGTTGAAGCTGATTAGCATCATATAAATAGTCTTCTTGGCATTATAAATATATTATTATTATTATTATTATTACTTACTAAGCTACAACCCTAGTTGGAAAAGCAGTATGCTATAAGCCCAGGGGCTCCAACAGGGAAAATAGCTCAGTGCGGAAAGGAAAAAAGGAAAATAAAATATTCTAAGAAGAGTAACAACTATAAATATCTCCTATATAAACTATAAAAACTTTAACAAAACAAGAGGAAGAGAAATAAGATAGGAGAGTGTGCTCGAGTGTACCCTCAAGCAAGAGAACTCTAACCCAAGACAGTGAAAGGCCATGGTACAGAGGCTATGGCACTACCCAAGACTAGAGAACAGTGGTTTGATTTTGGAGTGTCCTTCTCCTAGAAGAGCTGCTTACCATAGCTAAAGAGTCTCTTCTACCCTTACCAAGAGGAAAGTGGCACTGAACAATTACAGTGCAGTAACCCCTTGGGTGATGAAGAATTGTTTGGTAATCTGTGTTGTCAGGTGTATGAGGATAGAGGAGAATATGTAAAGAATATGCCAGACTATTCAGTGTGTATGTAGGCAAAGGGAAAATGAACCGTAACCAGAGAGGAGGATCCAATGTAGTACTGTCTGGCCAGTCAAAAGACCCCATAACTCTCTAGCGGTAGTATCTCAACGGGTGGCTGGTGCCCTGGCCAACCTACTACCTATAAGTATGAATAAGAATTAATTAATGTTTAATGATTGGATATTGGTTAATGTAACGTTAATTACTTCCGCCATCAAAGTTGGAAGGAGGCTATGTTTTCGCTCTGTTTGTGTGTTTGATTGTGAACAGCTTCCTGGCACAATATTAATCGTAGAGTAATGGAACTTGCAGGTATTAACTTTTATGTAAAAAGCTGGAAATTATTAAATTTTGTAAGGTCAAGGTTAAAGGTCAAGTAAAATGACCAATTCACGCAATCCGCCATAAGTTTAGACATCGTTGTCAGTCTTCAAACTTGGTTCATATTTGAGTGTATGAAAATCCACGCCAATTAATACATGTTAAGGTCAAAGGTCAAGGCCAAGGTCGAGAGATAAGCTGTTGTAGGGGAGGTCTGCGTTCTACTGAGTGCTTCTCTAGTTTGAATGCTTTCCTTAATAGACTACTTAGAAACCATTGAACCGCTTGTTTAGTGCCGATGAATGCTATACACACTTTTGGTTGATCACTCTTAGTTCATCGAAGAGAATTAAGAATAGAATTGCAATTTTTTTTCTTACCTTCTATTATTCATCTTACCGATTTGGTGACGTCCCTGACTGATGATTGCTAGACTGGGATATGAGTCCCTTTCAGACTCGTTAGTTTCTTTGGCCTCTGCAACCTCACCAACCTTGTGAGCTACGTCCCTGACTGATGATTGCTAGACTGGGATTTGAGTTCCTCTCAGACTCGTTAGCTTCTTTGGCCTCTGCAACCTCACCAACCTTGTGAGCTACGTCCCTGACTGATGATTGCTAGACTGGGATTTGAGTTCCTCTCAGACTCGTTAGCTTCTTTGGCCTCTGCAACCTCACCAACCTTGTGAGCTACGTCCCTGACTGATGATTGCTAGACTGGGATTTGAGTTCCTCTCAGACTCGTTAGCTTCTTTGGCCTCTGCAACCTCACCAACCTTGTGAGCTACGTCCCTGACTGATGATTGCTAGACTGGGATTTGAGTTCCTCTCAGACTCGTTAGCTTCTATGGCCTCTGCAACCTCACCAACCTTGTGAGCTACGTCCCTGACTGATGATTGCTAGACTGGGATTTGAGTTCCTCTCAGACTCGTTAGCTTCTTTGGCCTCTGCAACCTCACCAACCTTGTGAGCTACGTCCCTGACTGATGATTGCTAGACTGGGATTTGAGTTCCTCTCAGACTCGTTAGCTTCTATGGCCTCTGCAACCTCACCAACCTTGTGAGCTACGTCCCTGACTGATGATTGCTAGACTGGGATTTGAGTTCCTCTCAGACTCGTTAGCTTCTTTGGCCTCTGCAACCTCACCAACCTTGTGAGCTACGTCCCTGACTGATGATTGCTAGACTGGGATTTGAGTCCCTTTCAGACTCGTTAGTTTCTTTGGCCTCTGCAACCTCACCAACCTTGTGAGCTATGGATGGGCGATTTGGGGAGCCTATGGGTCTTCTTGCTGATTCATCAGCAGCCATTGCCTGGCCCTCCTTTGTCCTAGCTTGGGTGGAGAGGGTGTACCAACCATGTGTCACACGATCGTACATAGTTCATTTTGTGCTTGTATCTTCGCTCTCTCCTCGCACTAAAAAGAACCTGAAAAACATGTCTTTTTTTCTCAATGGTAACGGTGTCGATTTTTTAACATGAAATTTCCTGTTGCCTTGAGCTTGTTTATATAAAGGAGAGCGTTCAATAATAAACTCACTCAGTTGCTTTCATACTGTCTTTGAGTCACAACCTTCTCTCGGCCCGTCACAGGGGTCTTGGTCGCTGATCATATTTATATATGGTCAGTCTCTAGGGCTTTATCCTACTTGATAGGGGAATATCACTGTCCCTTGCTTCTGCCATTTATTTATGAGCTGTCCTTAAACCTTTATACCATCAGAAAGACAATTTTTTGCTCTTTTGCGTTTCCCTGGATCGTTACAAAAGGATAGGTCAGCTATGATTTCTAAATGGAAAACTTGTTATTTCGACTCGTTGACGCTTCAAGAACTAGATTGTAGTTCACGATTTTAAAGAGAGAGAGAAACATGGTTTTGACAGTTAAATTCCCAGTAATTAGCTACTTGACTTTAGTCGTGATTACATTAGCATCAAGGATACACACACACATACACGCACGCACGCACGCACGCACACACACACATTCTAAGAGTCATGAATATTAACGAATCAATTGACATCATTCACTTTCTTTCAGCGTTACTAAATTATTCATGAGAGAGAGAGAGAGAGAGAGAGAGAGAGAGAGAGAGAGAGAGAGAGAGAGAGAGAGAGAGAGAGAGAGGGGGAGAGAGAGTATTTTTCGGCTTTTCTGAACTGGCAACAGAAATGATTTTATGCATGAGACCCGGAATTTCATAGGAAAATATTTTCTTGTTCTTTCATTCTTTCTTTACTTAAGGAATTACGATAGTCTTTTGCATAATGACCGGAACTTAACATATGTCTCATAATTTTGTGAATGATTTACCTTGTTTTCATTTTTTTTTCTCAGAATTCTACATTTTAGTAAACAACTGGTATGACTTAACTATTATTACTCCCGCCAACGAAGTTAGAAGGAGGTTATGTTTTCCCTTCTGGTTGTGTGTGTGTTTGTGAACAGCTTCTTGGCCACAATTTTAATCGTAGAGTAATAAAACCTGCAGGGATTAACTGTTATATTGAAATTTTAGAAGGTCATGGTCAAAGGTCAAGGTCATGGTCAAATGTCAAGGTCATGGTAAAGCAAAAGGTCGAGAATTGAGCTGCCGCGGTGGAGGTCTGCGCTGTACTAAGTGCCCCTCTAGTTACTATTATTTTCTTATTGGCCGAAACTCTTAACATAAGGCCCATAATATGTTTCAAAGATTAAGGTCATGATCAAAGGTCAAGGTCATGGTCAAGCAAAAGGTCGAGAATTGAGCTGGCGCATTGGAGGTCTGCGATGTACCAAGTGCCCCTCTAGTTACTATTATTTTCTTAATGGCCGAAACTCTTAACATAAGACCCATAATATGTTTCAAAGATTAAGGTCATGGTCAAAGGTCAAGGTCATGGTCAAAGGTCAAGGTCATGGTCAAGCAAAAGGTCGAGAATTGAGCTGCCGCGGTGGAGGTCTGCGCTGTACTAAGTGCTCCTCTATAGTCCATTTTTCTTAGCGAGGCAGATTTGCACAGACTCGCAACGGTGCCGTTTTAGCTCGGAAAAGTTTCCTGATCGCTGATTGGTTAGAATTATCTTGTCCAACCAATCACCGATCAGGAAACTTTTCCGAGCTAAAGGGGCACCGCTGCGAGTCGGTGCAAATATGCCTCGCTAAAAGAAATTGACTAGAGTTACTGTTATTTTCTTAATGGCCGAAACTCTAACATAATGCCCATGTTTTACGAGCTGTCGAAGTGCCAAGGTTGATTTTATCATATCACACACATCATTCTTAACCAAATGTTTGTCTCTAAGCGACTAATTTGCCTCATTCACAGTCACTTATATGGTTCTCAACTTGACATGCACATGTAACATTTCCCATTCCGTTAGGATATTCACACACGTGTAATCCTGTTGTCACACTGGCTTTATATCCCATATTTCTTTTGTCATGGTGTTATAACTATTATGTATGCTACTTTCGTTTTTCTACCTGTTAATGAAGTATATATATATATATATATATATATATATATATATATATATATATATATGTATATATATATATATATATATATATGTATATATGTATGTATGTATGTATGTAATGTATGCAAGTATATATGTATATATATATATATATATATATATATATATATATTTATATATATATGTATATATGTATGTATGTATGTATGTATGTAATGTATGCAAGTATATATGTATATATATATATATATATATATATATATATATATAATATTATTGTTATTATTATTATTATTATTATTATTATTATTAGCCAAGCTACAACCCTGGTTGAAAAACCAAAATGCTACCAATCCCAAGGGCTGGATCTAATAGAGAAAGTAGCCCAGTGAGGAAAGGGAATAGCAAATAAACAAGCTACATATATGTAATTAGTAGATAGGATGAAATATTTTAAGATTAATAACAACATTGAATTAGATCAGTCATATATAAACTATAAAGCGAGATGTATTTCAACAAGCTCAATAGAAAAATATTTACAAAAGTATGAAATTGTTATTCTCCAATCTGGTCAACTAGATTACTGTGTAGTATTGATGGAGAAGGTATGGTTGTTAGAAGTAGCTAGCTGCATACATACCTATAGTCCATTTCTTTTAGCGATGCACATTTGCACCGACTCGCGGCGGTGCCCTTTTAGCTCGGAAAAGTTTCCTGATCGCTGATTGGTTAGAATGATCTTGTCCAACCAATCAGCGATCAGGAAACTTTTCCGAGCTAAAAGGGCACCGCTGCGAGTCGGTGCAAATCTGCATCGCTAAAAGAAATGGACTATAATGATACGTACGGGAGGGTACACAGTAGTCTTGGAAGATCTTAGGGCAATGGGGGATCTGAGTAAAGAAAAATCTTATGTAGCATGCATAGTCAACTAACTTGACGATGGTACCAGAGATTGATATCTTGGAAAGTGTAAGAAGGGTATCACGTGCATATATACTAGTATGCATGTATTCATAAATATACAGACCTATATATATATATATATATATATATATATATATATATATATATATATATATATATATGCGTAAAAATCACAGGAAAACGTGATGTTCAGATGCAGAAGAACCACGGGGAAAATGATAATACGAAATACAAGATGAAGTCCAAACTAGTCAGGACTTAATCTTATATTTCGTATTTTCATTTTCCCTGTGGTTCTTCTGCATATATATATATATATATATATATATATATATATATATATATATATATATATATATATATATATATATATATATATATATATATATATATATACACATACATATACACGTGAATAGCTTCCTGGTTGCAAAACCTGTCTTATATTCAACAAATTGACCAATATCAATGAATATTATAATTTGCTTTGACGTTGCTTTTTGAATATTTTTCTGTATTTTTTTCGTAAATTCTCGTGCTCGATTATTGCATAATTTTTACTCTCTCGTTTAATGCTTCTTTGAAATAGGATTTTATCTCATTGATAAAAATTACACGTTAATCAGTTTTTATTATTTGCATGTGTTCCTTTGTTAAGTTATTAGAATTGGGATACGAAAAATATTCATTTAAACTTAATTTTAACTTAGTTTTATTTTATTTGATAAGTAGATGTTTTGTGCCCGAGTTGTTACTCCTAGTAGGTAGTAGGTTGGCCAAGGCACCAGCCACCCGTTGAGATACTACCGCTAGAGAGTTATGGGATCTTTTGACTGGCCAGGCTGTACTACATTGGATCCTTCTCTCTGGTTACGGTTCATTTTCCCTTTTCCTACACACACACTGAATAGTCTGGCCTATTCTTTACATATTTTCCTCTGTCCTCATACACCTGACAACACAGTTACCAAATAATTCTTCTTCACTAAAGGGGTTACTCCACTGTAATTGTTCAGTGGCCACTTTCCTCTTGGTAAGGGTAGAAGAGACTCTTTAGCTATGGTAAGCAGCTCTTCTAGGAGAAGGACACTCCAAAATCAAACCATTGTTCTCTAGTCTTGGGTAGTGCCATAACCTTTGTACCATAGTCTTCCACTGCCTTGGTTTAGAGTTCTCTTGCTTGACGGTACACTCGAGCACACTCTTTTATCTTATTTCTCTTCCTCTTGTTTTGTTAAAGTTTTTATAGTTTATATAGGAGATATTTATTTTAACGTTGTTACTCTTTCTGAAATATTTCATTTTCCTTTTTTCCTTTCCCCACTGAGCTATTTTCCCTGTTGGAGCCCTTGGGCTTATATCATCCTGCTTTTCCAACTAGGGCTGTGGCTGAGCAAGTAGTAATAATAATAATAATACTGCAAAGCTAGGGAGAGGGCATCAGCTACCTTGTTAGCTTTACCTTCCAAGTTCGCGGAGATGTACCATAGGCACCTGTGAGGCTCTCTGAAAATATTGTCAATAGGTTCTTTCTTCATTCAGTGTCATCTTTGTGAAGTCGTGTAAAGCAGTACATTATGTCGTTCTACTCTTGAGTTGGCATTTCTAAGTAACTCCCTTTTCACACTTGATGCCATTAAATTTCCAGTAAAAAGTGCTCTGAATATAACGATAGTAAAATTAAATGCTGGTTCGAATAAAAAGACACCAGCCACCCGTTGAGGTACTACCGCTAGAGTTGTTGGGTGCTTTGACTGACCAGATAGTACTACGTTGCAACCCCCTCTGGTTACGGCTCATTTTCCTTTGCCTGTACATATACCGTATAAGTCTGGTCTATTCTTAACACATTCTCATACACCTGACAACACTTAAGATAACCGAAAAAAAAAATCTTCTCCACTGCACTGTAATTGTTCAGTGGCTACTTTCCTCTTGGTAAGGGTAATAGAGACTCTTTTAGCTATGGTAAGCAGTTTTTCTTGGAGAAAGAGACTCCAAAATCAAATCATTGTTCTCTAGTCTTGGGTAGCGCCCTAGCCCCTGTACCATGGTCTTCCACTGTCTTGAGTGAGTTCTCTTTCCTGAGGATACACTCAGGCACATTATTCTATCAGTTTCTTTATTCCCTTTTCTTACTGGGCTATTTTGCCTGTTGGAGCCCTTGGGCTTGTAGCATCTTGCTTTCTAACTAGGGTTGTACCTTAGGAAGTAATAATAATAATATTTTTCTTTACTTTAAATTTCAAGGAATATCCTTTATCAGACAGGAATACTATTTACATTATGCTGACTTTGTGTATGGAAAACACTATTTGACTTAAATATGATATAGAAGTCTACAAATATCAACTCTTTTATAAAACTAAAGGTAAATGCATGGAAACAATTCTAAAGTAAAATTAGCAATTCTTTTTATTATTTCATTACAGAACTTCAACAATATCTAAAAATAAAGGGGATCGAAAAATTCATATAAATCATTTCCACAAAACATAATAATGTTCTTTTTCGTATTTTTTTTTTTTTTTTTTTACATTTGCTTCATAGCAGTGAGTACAGAAATACATGATAAATATGTCAGCAATTGGTGTGGGCATACAAGCAAGGGTCCAGAGAAGCAAGATTTGGCCAGGTGGGGCCGACAAAAGGCCAGGTGGGGCCGACAAAAGGCCAGGTGGGGCCGACATATGGCCATTTGGGGCCGACAAAAGGCCAGGTGTGGCCGACAAAAGGCCAGGTGGGGCCGACAGAAGGCCAGGTGGGGCCGACAAATGGCCAGATGGGGCCGACAAATGGCCAGATGGGGCAGACAAAAGGCCAGATGGGGCCGACCAAAGGTCGGGTGTGACCGACAAAAGGCCAGGTGTGGCCGACAAAAGGCCAGGTGGGGCCGACAAAAGTCATAACTATATGAACACAGACACCGCCAAGAACACTTACAAACTTACTTAATTACTTGTCCAGTGCAATATAGGTATCGAACGGATTATATCCCTCTTAATCGATCTGTTTTGTACGCAAACAGAATATATCCGTTTATAGCAATCGTGAGCAAAATAAATTCCCTTTTATCACGATCAGAATATATCCCCTTTTAATGCCATCGCCAACAGAATAAATTCCATTTTATCACGATCACGAACAGAATATATCATCCCTTTATCGCGATCGCAAACAGAATCTATTCTCTTTTTATCGCGATCGCGAATAGAATAGCCTTTTATCGCGGCCGCGAACAGAGTATATCCCTTTCCATTGCAAATAGAATATATCCTTTTATCGCGGCCGCGAAGAGATTATCCCTTTTATCGCGGGCGCGAATAGAATATATCTCCTTTTATCGCAATTACAAACAGAATATATCTCCTTTTATCACAATAGCAAACAGAACATATCACCTTTTATCGCAATTGCAAATAGAATATATCTCCTTTTATCATGACCGCGAACAGAATAAATTCCCTCTCATTGCGATGACAAACAGAATATATTCGATTTTATCAATCTGCTGTATCTTTTCTTCTTTTTTTTTAAATAGGAATAGGATATATCCCATTACGAGAGGAATATATCCAGCCCAGTGTAATACCTTCTATAGATTTCTCGCTTTACACTAGGTTACAAAATGTTACAAAATCAACTTTTAAATAAGGTATTTTTAACTTTTTCTTTTTTCATATTTATTAGAATTGCGTAATATAAGCATCCTTGTTGCTAAACCTTTCGAAATATTTAGACTTTTCTTTAAAGATTATTATTTTCAAGAGTATAATTTTGTGCTTTGTAATATGTCTGTTCGGCTACAGAGCGCTCTGGATTCACTTGGCCTGGAATATAGACTTTTTGTTTGATGTATCTACAGCATTTGTATTATGTCCAGTAGGGAAAGTGATGAAGATTTAGACTTTTACCGGTTTTTTACTAAATTGTTCAACTTTGTAGACTACTCAAAATTAAAGTGAAGAACAAAAGATGTCACTTGTAAATTGGAAAGATCGATCTCTTAAGAATTATCAATGAGTCACTGGTGTTTCTACTAAAGATGTTATGATTTACTTGAAGGTGAAAATGTGAAACATTTTATCATCTCTTCTTTAGTAATCCATAAAATATACTGAAAGATGAACTGTATAATTAATTTCTGACCGCTAACAACGTTTGCCAGTAAACTGTAAACCAACGTTTGCCAGGAAGCACGATAAGAATAGAGAGAGGGATGAATAAGTTGACTAAGAAAAGACATTAGTTAGTCATACAGTACAACTAAGAACAAATTGAGCATATCATCAACTATCATAATGATAATGGCATTCTTCTTAAGAATGTAAGTAGGGTATTTGTGTTCATATTCGGTTCTAGAGAGTGATGATTATCCATTAAAGAAGGATCAGTTATAACAAAAAAGAAAGTGCTGTTCTTAAAGGCGAGTTATCTTTCAGTTACCATTATCTTCGGGTCAAAAAAGGTAAATGAGAAATTTATTATGAGGAACCTGTAATGTGTTCACATACGTTGCATCATTCTCGTAAAATGCCTTTCATTTCTCTTCTGAATTTAGTTGAGTGTATTTTCGTTGAAAATCTGAAGTTTCTAGTTTATCTACTCTGGAAAATCTTTACTTTTTGTCATTTTGGAGTCTTAAACATGTATAGCCTTTATTGGGTCGCGATAAAATCACTAAATCCCTTATTTATGAAACTATAGAGAGGCCTTGGTTATTGCTGTTAACCTCTAAAGAATATGAAAATTAGAATAAAACTATTAAAAGTAAAATAAGGCTTCCTTTCTAAACTAGAAATACATTCTAAGCATCATCTGGACCAATATTTTCGAGTGATGTTACAGTAGTGGAGAATTGTAGATTTGCTTTGCCAATGTTTTTACAAGAAATTTAAATTGAGCAGAAATCCTAGCACCTACCTAGTGTTTAAGAGTGTAAATAGATGTGAGCAAATGCATTTTTGAGAGAAGAAAAAAGAACTATATTAACGTGGTTGACAAAATGTGTGACCATTATCATTACTCCTTTACTTTACTTAAGCTGTCGTTCTCATTCTTGAAAGCAAATATGAAGACATATCGGTAGTTTTCATTGAAGATGGTTAGTAAAAGTTGTGATTAATCGAATCCATTCTATTTGACCCAAAGGTTTCTCAAGATATTTTTTTTTTTTAATATAAGATTACTAAAATGGGTATCTATCTCCCATTTTTACTTTGACATAAATTGTCAGGACTGAGATCCAGTGATCATATATGTTTAGATACATGGCTAGCTTGAGATTTATACCTCAATTTTTTTCTTATAAATATAAGGTTTAGGTGAAGTCAGCTATCTATATCTTCGTGGCCTCCAGTTTGATGTCCTCTGATTGTAAAATAAAATCTATTTGCAGTAACTGGATATGTAGAAGCAAAGAAATACTGGATGTGCACTGCCCAGCTAACTCCGGAGAGAAATTGAAAAATGTGGCTTTCAGTATAATGTTCTAGTATCCTTTAGTCTAACTGGTGAAGCATTCTACATTCATGCCAACTGCCAATTCCTATTTGATTATGAGAACTAATTCTTGGAGTAGAGAGAATAGTTGATGCACTTGCGTTCAGTGGCGGTTAAATTATTTTGTAACATGCCAAGTAAACCCTTCCAAGTGTAAAGTGAATTTGAGTGGATTGTTCAAGCTTGAATATAAAAACAAGCTTCTTTAGGCCCCTTACTTCAGTTATATTTTTTTAGATAAATCTCTTACATCTTTGACAAAGTATGTCTAAAATATCCTATCATATCCATCATTCATGTGTTATAGAAAATAATTTCTTTTCAACTAAAATTGTCATTTCATGGAGACATGCCCATTTAGAAATGAGAAAATATCTCTAACATTGAAATAAGTGCAACCTAAATCATTATGATAGATCTACAGCCCTTCCATCCTTATTCAGGCACATCTTCCGCAAAATACATATAGATTTTCATATTAAGCTCGTTGCTCTTATCCATACAGGGTGGGAGTATCAGCGAACAATTATCATTAAGGGAATGCGAGTATTTACATTAAATGGATTGCCTCTTGTTTCGGCAAGATTCTTCATAGGATCCCATCGTTCATGAGATCCGTCAGGAGATTCAGGACACGCTCTTCTCTGCCGGCTGATCCTAAGGCAATATCCACACTTCCGACCACGACTAAGGCCGACATAGCCAAGGCAGCTTTGTAGTCCTCATCCAGATCCTCCTTGGTGTATTTGATGGCGTCCTTCTCGACACCGAACTGGCTTAATCTGGACATGAAGGCGTCCCAGTAATCTGAAATGAGCGTCTGTGCGTGCTTGCGCCTCTCGGCGGGCTCTAGGGACGTGCTGATCAGCATGGCCACGTCGATTGCCGGACGGCCGTACATCACCATCTGCCAGTCGATGATAGAGCATCTGGTCGATTCGTCTTCTTGCTTGAACAGGAGGTTGTTGCACCAGAAATCGCAGTGCACGAGAGTATTTAACTTATCAGAGGGTGCCAAGATACTTCGGAGGACTTCGATGGAGTCCTTCCCTGAGTATTTTTGAAGGCCGTTTCGCACAGCAGCACGGTCCTTGCGGGATTCTAGGAACTTCAGGAGTAATGGAAGGCCTCGGTCAATCAAACATTTGAAGGATTCTACTGCCTGGTCAGTCGACAGAAGATACGGGTACTTCTGGGACAGTGGCTCTTTCTCCTTGATTTGCAACGTAAGAGCTGCTGCATGGACGTTTGCAATAGCCACAAGAGCTGACTTCGCCTGGGCCACCGTCAGTCCCTGTGTGAGATCCTGTACTTTGTATCCTCTTTGGCACATATCGGCTAGCACCAGTATAGACTCTGCTTCTTCCTTGTGCTTTGCGTAGTAGAGATCGGGTGCCCAGGAGGGGTCTATTGTGTCTTCTGTTAGGTACTGCCTTTCGACGCCTTCAAGAGCTGGCTTGATCTGAAAGTAGAGGATTTTGAATAAGGTTTTGAAACTAGGGATTAATTTGGGGAACTAACACAGGTGTTCATTACTTTCACATGGTGATTTTACAGAAAACTATACATGAACCCTCTCTGCAGAGAACTTACATAACATCAATTTCTTAATACACCTACACAAAAAATTTAGCAGTAGTTTGTCGAACCTCTATAAACCCACTGTGTCATGCATCTCTGTCACTAATTAGACCCTTCATTTCTAATACCTCTAATACTAAAGTAGATAATTCAAGCGTCTTCTCAATATATTTTTTAGAAAAAACACTCCATTATTTTTCTTAACATCTGTTGTAAGAGGGTATGTAAACCAACGTCTTTTTTTCTACAAGAAAGGTTACTTTCTAGAAGTGATTGAGTGCTATGATTTACCCAATATACTCCCATAGTGGCATTCTACTGACCATACTAGAGTCATTTTCTGTATTACTCTCAGCCTGTTACTAATAATTAAATACCTTGTAACCTGTTTCAAAGCTATCCAGCTGTAACTTATCATTCTTCAGTATTTTCATCTTAATTAAGAGCAAATCATTATAGGGAATACAATTAACTAATGATATTATATATCCTCAATTTCTCATAGCAAATTTTTTTTTTTTTTTTTTTTTTTTTTTGGACGAGACTGGATAAGAGCAGTGTCAATGTTCATGGATCCATCAATATTTCATCAGTATTACATTGAAAATATGACGTGACCTTTAGAAAAGGAAGAAACTATCTCTGAAATAGAGTTTCAGGTTCCAAGGGGAAAGTCATAACCATTGAATAATTTTGTCCGAATGGAATTATTGATAGAGTTAAAGTGAACGGTTCCTTATCTTGGGCCATCCGAGGTCTCTCTCTCTCTCTCTCTCTCTCTCTCTCTCTCTCTCTCTCTCTCTCCATTGATTGAAGGTTTTTAGGTCTTTGATTTTCAAGTTATCTGAAGGCCTCTCTGTGGTTCAACTTTGGTTTTTGTTTGGATCAAAAATACGTGTTTACGAACTTTCATGTGGGGTCATTTAAGTAACATTGGTTAACTTTGGATATTAATTAAATACACCTTCATTTTTTGTATCCACAATTATAAAAACACATGAAGACACTCAGGATATAATATATTATATTATATATATATATATATATATATATATATATATATATATATATATATACATACATAGACACATAAAACACTGCATGTATATCTCCCACGAATAATTCTTGGAAGAAATAGTTGGATTTAGACTGCCACTCTGGAAACCAATCAGAAAATTATGTTGCCTTTTTTTGCACAGAGATAATTATCAAGTCTCTCTCTCTCTCTCTCTCTCTCTCTCTCTCTCTCTCTCTCTCTCTCTCTCTCACTCTCTCTCTCTCTCTCTCTCTCTCTCTCTCTCTCTCTCTCTCTCTCTCTCTCTCTCTCTCCAGAATGGGTGGCCGGTCTTTCCTGGTATAAATCTTAACACATTTTGTCCTACTTTCTATTTTAAAAGACTGAAATTCAATTGGAAATTTTGCATATGGTCTATGTTCTACCAGCCAAAAGATTTACACCAATTTGGTTCCTTTACAACAGGGTGCCAATTATATTATATATAGATTAATATAGTTAATATGAATATATTTTCCGACTGTGCATCCTATTGTTTTATTATTATTACTAGCTAAGCTACAACCCTAGTAGGAAAAGCAGGATGCTATAAGCCCAAGGGCTCCAATAGTATAGAAATAGCCTAGTGAGGAAAGGAAACGAGGATACAAATAAACCACGAGAGGAATAATGGGCAACTAAAACAAAACATTTTTAGAATAGTAACTACATTAAAACAGATCCTGCATATGTAAACTATTTTATGTAAACTATTTTATGTAAGCTATTTTAGAGTCTGCTGCAAGTTTGAACTTCTGAAGTTCCACAGATGCAACAACCTTAGTAGGAAGATCATTCCACATTATCTATGCAGTAGTCTGATTATCACTGATAATAAAACCCATATGTACACTAATCAAACTATTCCCTCCTTTTAAAGTTAAATATTTAGAACGG
>NC_090755.1:83772276-83780309 GCF_036898095.1 Palaemon carinicauda
CGGGCAAACAGTGATACCAGACCACAATAGTTAGTAAGAATGAGGGTTAATGACGTCAGAAGCGGGAAAACTACAGACAGTGATTTGGCATCATACAGTGTTGCCAGATTCCTGCCCTTAGTTTTCCCACCTCTGACGTCATCAACCCTCATTTAAACTAACTATTATGGCCTGGTATCACTGTTTGCCCGTCGGGCATGCTCGATCGTGTGGACAGGGCTTAAGGCATTGTAACTGGCCCGTGCCTCTGCCATTCATAGGCGACCTTTATAAAGGGTAATGTTACCATAATGTTTATTAATGTACTCATTGTTATTTGTGAACAGTATTCAAGAGCAAATGATGGGTTTAGCTGTAGTAAAGGCTGTTACTCCGGGAACAATAACTGTTTAATTTTATTTTTTTTCATAAAATGAAGCTACTGACATGTAATACAAACGATTTTTTTATTTATATTTATATTTATATCTTTTCTTTGTATATTTCAGATGTATTGTTTGGTTATATTTCTCTTTGATCTGAATTATTGATCAAGAGTATTTTTTTAAACGTAGAAATCGTCATTGAAATTTTTCTTTCCAAAATATCGACATTATTTTTGCACAATCATAATTTTAGATTTTACGTAGATTTTTTATACAAATATAACCATATGATTTATTGAAATTGTCTTACCAATTTCTCTCGCAACATGAAATATGTTCAAAAATATTTTTTTTTGGCATAATATAGTTATTCACTCAAATTGATGAATCATAATCTTCCAGTTTATGTTTATTACTTTATTTTAATGATTTCTGAGTTGTGATACTTCATCGTGGTGAAAGGGTTTGCGTATCGCCATGATCACCAAAGCTGTACTAGTCAGGGCTACCCATACTAGGTAGGTTTGCTGTGAGCGATCAGACGAAAATCTCCTATCCTCAACAATCCGCTGTGGCCAAACCCTAGACAGGACTAAGGACATGTCTGAGGCCTGTGTCCTGCAGTCTACTAGAAACGGTTGCATTTGTTATTGTTGTTGTTGAATTATTATATACAGTATATTAAACTTATTTTCGGAAACTAAAAATAATTAATTTTAATGTAATTTTTATTTATCCAATTAACTTTTCTTGTTGTCGTTAATCCAAGTAACTTTTCTTGTTGTTGTTAATCCAAGTAACTTTTCTTGTTGTTGTTGTTATTGGTGTTGTTGAATTATATACTGTATATTCCACTTATTTTCGGAAACTAAAGATAATTAATTTTAATGTAATTTTCATTTATCCGAGTAACTTTTCTTGTTGTTGTTATTGTTGTTGAATTATATACTGTATATTCAACTTATTTTCGGAAACAAAAAATAAGTCAGTTTAATGTCATATTTTCATTAATCCAATTAACCCTTCTTGTTGTGGAAATATATATTTAATCGATTTTAGAAAATTTTAACGGCATTTTTTCATTAAACCAAGTGACTGTTGTTTTTTTAACAGATTTTAGAGAATTTCAATGCCGTTGTTGTTGTTGTTGTTGTTTAACAGATTTTAGAGAATTTCAATGCCGTTGTTGTTGTTGTTTTTGTTTAACAGATTTTAGAGAATTTCAATGCCGTTGTTGTTGTTGTTGTTGTTTAACAGATTTTAGAGAATTTCAATGCCGTTGTTGTTGTTGTTGTTGTTTAACAGATTTTAGAGAATTTCAATGCCGTTGTTGTTGTTGTTGTTGTTTAACAGATTTTAGAGAATTTCAATGCCGTTGTTGTTGTTGTTGTTGTTTAACAGATTTTAGAGAATTTCAATGCCGTTGTTGTTGTTGTTGTTGTTTAACAGATTTTAGAAAATTTCAATGCCGTTGTTGTTGTTGTTTAACAGATTTTAGAGAATTTCAATGCCGTTGTTGTTGTTGTTTTTGTTTAACAGATTTTAGAGAATTTCAATGCCGTTGTTGTTGTTGTTGTTGTTTAACAGATTTTAGAGAATTTCAATGCCGTTGTTGTTGTTGTTGTTGTTTAACAGATTTTAGAGAATTTCAATGCCGTTGTTGTTGTTGTTGTTGTTTAACAGATTTTAGAAAATTTCAATGCCGTTGTTGTTGTTGTTGTTGTTTAACAGATTTTAGAAAATTTCAATGCCGTTGTTGTTGTTGTTGTTTAACAGATTTTAGAGAATTTCAATGCCGTTGTTGTTGTTGTTTAACAGATTTTAGAGAATTTCAATGCCGTTGTTGTTGTTGTTGTTGTTTAACAGATTTTAGAAAATTTCAATGCCGTTGTTGTTGTTGTTGTTGTTTAACAGATTTTAGAGAATTTCAATGCCGTTGTTGTTGTTGTTGTTGTTTAACAGATTTTAGAAAATTTCAATGCCGTTGTTGTTGTTGTTGTTGTTTAACAGATTTTAGAGAATTTCAATGCCGTTGTTGTTGTTGTTGTTGTTTAACAGATTTTAGAGAATTTCAATGCCGTTGTTGTTGTTGTTGTTGTTTAACAGATTTTAGAGAATTTCAATGCCGTTGTTGTTGTTGTTGTTGTTTAACAGATTTTAGAAAATTTCAATGCCGTTTAGTTGTTGTTGTTGTTGTTGTTGTGTTGTTGTTTAACAGATTTTAGAGAATTTCAATGCCGTTGTTGTTGTTGTTGTTGTTGTTGTTGTTTAACAGATTTAGAAAATTTCAATGCCGTTTAGTTGTTGTTGTTGTTGTTGTGTTGTTGTTTAACAGATTTTAGAAAATTTCAATGCCGTTTAGTTGTTGTTGTTGTTGTTGTTGTGTTGTTTAACAGATTTTAGAGAATTTCAATGCCGTTGTTGTTGTTGTTGTTTAACAGATTTTAGAGAATTTCAATGCCGTTGTTGTTGTTGAACAGATTTTAGAGAATATCAATGCCGTTGTTGTTGTTGAACAGATTTTATAGAATTTCAATGCCATTTTTTTCATTAATCCAATTAACTCCACGTCAAATTATTCACCCAAACTATTACCAACCGCACCAAAAAAAAAAAAAAAAAAAAAAAAAAAAAAAAAAAAAAAACATTTTCACCCAAATTTTTCCATCCCTCTAAAGCGAATCATCCACACAAATGGTTTTCCCCCCATTCAACACTCGCACCATAAAGAGGAAAAAAAAGCTTTCCCCATCGACCACAACCAGAGCTGGGAAAACGCTTGAAAAACTGTAACAGTGGCTTTGCGATTATAATCGCGGTATTAATGAATCAAGAGTCATTTGGACTAGCAAAAGCCATCGCCGGAAAAAAAAAAAAAGGGAAAAAAAAGTTTTTTGATGTTGGTTGGACCTTCAGCCTCATGTCGTACATTTGCACTTTGATTGGGATGGCTTTTAGGGGCCATTTGTATTTGTTTTTTTATATTTTATATATGTACACAAATATATATATATATATATATATATATAATATACATACACATACATTCATATACATAAATATACATATGCATATACCTATACATTATATATATATGTATATATATGTATATATATATATATATATATATACACAGATACATATATATATCTACCCATATACATACACATATATACATACATATACATACACATATATACATACATATACATACATACATATGTATGTAGGTAGTTCAACATTTGGGACTACTTATTTACTAAGCTTTCGGGAGTAACATTTACCATCACCCGAGCTAAAAACATGAACGTAAAACATAAATCAAAAGACTTAATTACGTTAAATCAGTGAAATTCAATTTAAGAGCCAAGATTCACAAGAAATGTATCAAAAACAAAATTTGAATTGAAATCAGAAAAAAAAACGCAGAACTCGGATCATATACATTGAAATTAAATGGATGCATTATTCTAAAGGAAAAACTTATACCGAAAAAAATACACATGGATAATCTGATAAAAACAATAGAAAGAATTCTCAAAACATAATGGACATGGAAAATCAAAATGACATGCAGAAATCACCTGAAGTACAAGAAAAAATTAGCAAGACTAAAACAGAAATCGCAGGACAAGCAAGCAACTTACCGTGTAAGGAAAATCCAAGACTAAAGTAAGAAAAGACAGGGAAGGTTACACAATAGTGTATAAGTGATTCGTTCGTTCGTTCGTTATAGATTGCCTAGCCATATACAAATATAAGTGCTGGTTAGATTTAAGTGGGGAAAGTCGTCGGGCAAAATGTAAAGAAACAGGTAGTTGAATGATTTAGAGTAGCGATTAGCTGTTCAAATGATAAGTGATTCAAGGGGAAGGTAGAGAATGGACTCTGTGGTCAACCTGCTAATTGATGTTTATAATATATCACTGATATTATTGCATATCTCATCTTTTTTTTTTACCGGTGTCAAAAGTGTAAGATCACTGTACCCTTATTGTAACTCTGTATATGGCTTTTGCTGAAATAAAGATTATTATTATTATTAGTAGTAGTAGTAGTATTATTATAATAACTATTGACTTAGAGACTTTACTGGAATGTTTGTTTTTATGAAAATTATAACTATGATGAAGTATTTGTGTAATTTTAGTCCTAGGAAATAGGTAGACAAGGTTTGTGTTAATTTACTTTGTATAATTCGAAATTATTTATGAAGAAACTGTTTTCATTTGCAAAAACTAGTAACTAAATGTATTTTTTGTTTTATGTAAACTATTGCGAGGTCTTATATTTCTACTTAGCTTTTGTTCATTTATGTAAATTAAAGACAGCGTGGGCTGTCTAGCAAGACTAACAGCTCCTTTTGACCACTTTTCGTCGATAAATTGTTTGAATTTGAATTTGAAAATAGCTATTGGGAAATTGGAATAATTAATAGGTTTCTTGTACGCATAAGCTTGATTATGTATAGAAGAAAATTATTTTTTTATTTAATTTATCTCATTTACGAGGTACATGGCCGATGTGGTAACATCCCTGACTGGTGAACACCAGACTGGGGTTCGAGTCCTGCTCAATCTCGTTAGTTTCTTAGGTCTCTGCACCCCTCACCATCCTTGTGAGCTAAGGATGGGGGTGTTTCGGGGAGCCTACAGGTCTATATCCTTAGTCATCAACAGCATTGGCTGACCCTCCTTGGCCCCGAGCGTACCCTCAAGCAAGAGAACTCTAACCCAAGACAGTGGAAGACCATGGTTATGGCTATGGCACTACCCAAGACTAGAGAACAATGGTTTGATATTGGAGGGGAGAGTGGGTGGAGGAATAGACTAGGTTGATATAAGGATAACTACGATTCGTGAAAGATATGTATATATATATATATGTGTATATATATACATATATATATATATATATATGTATATGTATATATATATATATATATATATATAAAAGCGGTGAATGAAGAACTACAGTTTTCTTTGGATTAAATGTTCTGGTAAGTGATTTAAAGAGTTGATGAAATACATTTATGTATTGTACTTAACATCATGTTCACTATAGTCCATTTCTTTTAGCGAGGCATATTTGGACACACTCGCAGCGGTGCCCTTTTAGCTCGGAAATGTTTCCTGATCGCTGATTGGTTAGAATTATATGTCCAACCAATCAGCGACCAGGAAACTTTTCCGAACTAAAAGGGCAACGCTGCGAGTCGGTGCAAATCTGCCTCGCTAAAAGAAATGGACTATAGTCAAGAACTTTAGCGTGGATTGTATACTTTCTATGCAATAAAGTATATTGTATAAATGTGTATTTTTTTAAATGTATCAAAAGGTCTTCATATGCGACAGAAAAAGCCTCATTTACCAACTTGTATAAAAGAAAAAAATCATAAGATATATTAAAAAACATTAATTGTATCCCAAACTGTAATTTCCCAGAACTTCAACCAAAATTCTACTTCATTGCCCCCAGCCCGATTTAGCTCCACGAGGAGTGAACGCGCAACGCTAAAAGACAAAGTGTATTCTGCGTCCCAATATCAGATTGCAAATTTCACAGTAATTGGAACGGAAATATTGCAAGCTCTGCCGTGGGGAAAGATTTCGGGGCTAAAAGAGGAGGAAGGCAAAAAGATGGAAGTGCAAACGTGGAACTGGATATTAGCTCTCTCTCTCTCTCCTCTCTCTCTCTCTCTCTCTCTCTCCTCTCTCTTTCTCGTTGTGGGTATTAGTATTAGGGGTTAACACATTATTGTTGTTGTGTATATGTACTGTATGTTTTGTTAAAGTTTTTATAGTTTATATAGGAGATATTTATTTTAATGTTGTTACTCTTCTTAAAATATTTTAGTTTTCCTTGTTTCCTTTCCTCACTGGGCTATTTTCCCTGTTGGATCCCTTGGGCTTGTAGCATTCTGCTTTTCCAACTAGGGTTGTAGCTTAGCAATTAATAATAATAATAATAATAATAATAATAATAATACAGTATAGATACATAACAACAACAAAAAAATTCCCCCGTTTCTAGTCCACTGCAGGACAAAGGCCTCAGACATATCCTTATTCATGTCCGGGGTTTGGCCAGTTTTCATCACTACGCTGGCCACTTTGGATTGATGATGGTGGGAGACTTTAGTCTGATCACTCATAACAAACCAACCTAGTTTGGATGACTCTGATTAGTATAGCTTTGGTGATCATGTTAACAGACGTTGAGGTATCCCCACTTAGAATGGATATATATATATATATATATAGATAGATAGATAGATAGATATATATATATATGTATATATATATATATATATATATGTATATATATATATATATGTATATATATATATATATGTATATATATATATATATATATATTTATATATATATATATATATAAGTGTAAAATCCACACCTGGTCTTTTCCTTTCCTGTTTCCTGTGGATTTTACACTTTAATAATTGTCACGTGCAGTTTTGTGACTGATAAGTATTATATATATATATATATATATATATATATATATATATATATATATATATATAATATATATATATATATATATGCATATATGTATATATACATATTCTTTTTAAATATGAAAGTAAAAAATCGAAAACTTATACGTGGTAACAATCCTGCAGTTAATAAAGTGACAATCTGTCCGATCTCCTGGAAGTCATCGAAGTGGAAGCAGCCGAAATCCAGAAGAATTCTTGTTTTTCTTCGATTTCTCTCAGGGAGAATAAATTGCCTCCTGGGAATTTCCACCAGTTAACTGCAAATGTGTGTGTGTGCGGGAGAATTTTTTTTCTTTACAACCCTCTCGTGGTGTATTTGTGTACGCAAAAGAGTGAATATTTACTTGTTTGACAAATACGTGTATTTGTATACATAAATATATGCGTATTTATGTATTCGTTGTGTGTAATGTGTATGTAGGGGAGAAAGAATTTTTTTCCTTTACATCGCTCTCGTGGTGTATTTGTGTACGCAAAAGAGTGAATATTTACTTGTTTGACAAATACGTGTATTTGTATACATAAATATATGCGTATTTATGTATTCGTTGTGTGTAATGTGTGTGAGGGAGAAAGAATTTTTTTTCTTTATAACGCTCTCGTGGTGTATTTGTGTACGCAAAAGAGTGAATATTTACTTGTTTATATACATAAATATATGCGTATTTATGTATTCGTTGTGTGTGTATATATTTAAATATGTATATGATATGTGTGTATATAGGCATAAAGTGTCCGAGTTTAGGTGGTGCGCTTGAATGGTAAATTACTTATGAATAAGTTTTTTGTTTTCCTTTTCACATTTCTTGTTTGTGATTTATTTAGAGATGCAGAAAGGTTACTTGATGAAATAAGGACTAGAATGCTAATATATATATATATATATATATATAGAGAGAGAGAGAGAGAGGAGAGAGAGAGAATATATATATATGTATATATATGTGTATATATATATATATGTATGTATATATGTGTATATATATGTATATATATATGTATATATATATATATATATATTGTATATATATATATATATATATATATATATATAGAGAGAGAGAGAGAGAGAGAGAGAGAGAGAGGGAGAGAGAGAGAGAATATATATATATATATATATGTATATATAGATATGTGTATATATATAT